>NC_138768.1:8250654-8470654 GCF_965119305.1 Pelophylax lessonae
TCCGTGCTGAATCGCACCTTCACCTCAAGCACCCTGTGTGAATGGTTCCTTACCTCAGCTCCAGTGACTAAGCAATTAAGCCTGGTCTAAATGTGCAGTATATCATTTCTGGGTCACCTCTCTTGGATCAAAGTTGGTCAATTGATCCCCCAGATGAGGATCCTGGATGGATTCCCATAATCAAGGTGCTACAGTGCACCAAACTTTAAAAGCCTTCCACAGTATAAAAGATTTGTGATGACAATGGGATCTGAATGTTTCTGTTTGCTGCCTCTCTCCTCTGAATGTGTGCAGCTGCCGTCCTAGCCCCTCCCCTACGCATGTCGACACAGGGACGCGCGTCTTCTTCGGGGTGATATGATTTATTTAGATATGCATTAGAAGCAGCTTATTGCCTGATGACTGAACTTAACAGCTCACCGGACCAACAGCCACGCCTAAACCCAACACTTCTGACACCAATTAATGGATTATCCCCAGATATCTCACGACTTAACAGTATATATCTATCCAGAAGGATGTATTCCCTTTTAAACTACTTCTACACCAGCTTAAAGGTTATCCCAGATCTGTAATGAGTTAATGGTATCTATCTAAGGGATTTATTTCTACTTGTATTACCTTGTATCTACCTTATCTATACTAACCTGCGCCGACACCTTCCATTCCTCCAGACATGAAGCTTAGGAGCAATTCACTCAGACACAAACCCACAATTTCATGAAAGCATTACTCATTTTATTTCTTCTTTTCAGCATCTAGTGCACAGTATACAAAGCAGGATATGATCAGGCAATATTTCCATTAAACCAATAGAGAATATCCACTTATAGTTTACCACCAATAGGGGACAGACCCGTTTATTCAGGTGTGGTCTATATACCCCAAACCTATGTATCATCCAAGCATGAAAATACACTTATTAGACCACATACTTATTATTCATGAGCATACTGAAAGGCTTGTTAATAAAGCCATATCAGAACATAAAATATTTCACTTACACAAGGAAGTTCCTCTTTTTCTACATAAGCCTCTGGGCATAGTGCCTAGGGCCGCTGATAGGGGGGTGGGCACCAGCCCTCTTGTAGGGGGCCCGAGCACACAGGGGGGCCCACACAGAGAGGGGGATTAGTGATGGACAACAAATACAGAAATCTTCTTCCAGCATCTGAATCTGATCTGTCCCTCTCCCTGCTATCAGCTTTTATCTGTTGAGAAAGAGAGAGTCGTCCCTCACTAATCCCCCTCCCTTGTGTGGGCCCCCCTCCCAGCACTTATCTCTGCTCAGGAGTTTCTTTGTAACTTTGTTTCTCTCTCTCTCTATCTCTCTGATCACTGAGCTCCAACTGCCCAGCCTGTATATTTTTCTCATCTCATCTTCTTTTTTTATTTAACATAGTTTTTTTTTTTTTAGATTTAGCAGGAATTATGCGAGTTATGTTATATTTGTGCCTGCTAATAGTGATTTTGTTGTAATTTTAGCTAAATATATCTTTAATATTTTTTTGGGGAGGGGGGGGGGGGGCTGCCAGGTAGTCTGTATGGGGTCCCGCGATTTCTAACGGCAGCCCTGATAGTGCCAGGTACATTTCTTAACAGTGCAAGTTCCTCTTTTTCTTCTGCAGAATTATTGTTACTACATAAGTTTAATGCAATAAGTCAGAGAAAAAGAACAAACTAGAAACCAATGTTAGGGGGGGTACCCTTACACCCTTGTGACAGCACAGAGAAAATTTTTTTTATTAGGTCCTATAAAGAAAATATCCTTTAAATTAAATCGAATCATCAATTACAATGTGACTTCATTAAGAACATGTTCTCATCAACTTCAACTAATGTTAAATATGATTTTAGGATACACCAACAAAATGTATTTATTAATAGTGATGTCGCGAACCTAAAATTCGCCGTTCGCGAACGGCGAACGTGAACATCGGCAAATGTTCGCGAACCGGGCGAACCGCCATAGAGTTCAATAGGCAGGCGAATTTTAAAACACACAGGGACTCTTTCTGGCCACAATAGTGATGGAAAAGTTGTTTCAAGGGGACTAACACCTGGACTGTGGCATGCCGGAGGGGGATCCATGGCAAAACTCCCATGGAAAATTACGTAGTTGACGCAGAGTCGGGTTTTGATCCATAAAGGGCATAAATCACCTAACATTCCTAAATTGTTTGGAATAACGTGCTTTAAAACATCCAGTGTGTGAATAGGATCAGGTATGATGTTTTATCGGTCAAGTAGTGTAAGGGTTACGCCCGCTTCACAGTGACAGACCAAACTCTGACAGACCAAACTCCCCGTTTAACAGTCAGTCAGTCCATTTGCACAACCGCAAACTCCCCATTTGCACAAGGTTGGATACCAAGCTAGCCATGTCCCGTTCCTTGTCCTCACTGACATCATTGAAGGTCTCTTCCTCCACCCAGCCACGTACAACACCAAGGGTCCCCGAAAGGTGACAACAAGCCCCCTGGGACGCCTGCTGTGGCTGGTATTCCATCTCCTCAAAGCCACCTTCCTCCTCTGACTTCTCTTCTTCAGACTCCTCTCTCTGCGTTGCCACAGGTCCAGCAATTGACAATGACAAGGCTGCTTCTGGTGATGATGGGGACCACAACTCTTCCTCTTCATGCTCATCTACAGCCTGATCCAGTACTCTTCGCAGGGCACGCTCCAGAAAAAACGCATATGGGATGAGGTCGATGATGTTGCCTTGGGTTCGACTGACCACCAGGGTTGTCACCTCCGCAAAAGGACGCATGAGCCTACAGCCATTGTTCATGAGCATTCAGTAACGCGGCCAAAAAATACCCAGCTCAGCAGAAAGAATGAAAGAAAATGAATGTTTTTTCTATGAAAAATTATCCTGCGGATCGCTTTTGGTCTGTTCACAATGAAGCAACGACCTTATCATCTGGGGTGTGCCAACACACTCCTAGAGGTGATCGCTTCATTGTGATACGCAAGCCCCTTCACCACGACAAGGTAACGATCACGAAGGGGAATTGACACATGTATGTGCCTTTTTTTTTGTTTTTTTGCAGCCACAGTGTAGCACCAGAGGCCAGAAAAATTAGGCATGTACACATGCATGAAAAAGTAGGTATTGTTGCAGCCGCTGGAAAAATTTAGGTTTTCAAGGCAGAAAGTGCACTAAAACATTGCGGCTTGAACCGTAGTTGGTGGCGGAGATGTCACGTAAGTCATCCGGCATGCAGAGATTAAATACAGCAGCGTGTGGACCATTTTTAGCCCAAGGCATCTCATCAGGCCTTTTTTAGTCAAATGCATCCCCCACTGTCAGTCCCTTCGGGATCCATGCCTCATTCATCTTAATAAAGGTGAGGTAATCAAGACTTTTTTGACCTAGGCGACTTCTCTTTTCAGTGACAATACCTCCTGTTGCGCTGAAGGTCCTTTCTGACAGGACACTTGAAGCAGGGCAGGCCAGAAGTTCAATGGCAAATTGGGATAGCTCAGGCCACAGGTCAAGCCTGCACACCCAGTAGTCAAGGGGTTCATCGCTCCTCAGAGTGTCGATATCTGCAGTTAAGGCAAGGTAGTCTGCTACCTGTCAGTCGAGTCGTTCTCTGAGGGTGGACCCCGAAGGGCTGTGGCGATGCGTAGGACTAAAAAAGCTCTGCATGTCCTCCATCAACAAGACGTCTGTAAAGCGTCCTGTCCTTGCCGGCGTGGTTGTGGTGGTAGGAGGAGGATTACTTTAACCTCTTCCCCTGTTGGATTCCCGTTGTGCTGTGACATCACCCTCATATGCTGTGTAAAGCATACTTTTCAACTTATTTTGTAGCTGCTGCATCCTTTGTGACTGCCGGTAATTCCGTAACATATCAGAGACTTTCTGCTTATACCGGGGGTCTAGTAGCGTGGCCACCCAGTACAGGTCGTTATCCTTCAGCCTTTTTATACGAGGTTCCCTCAACAGGCATGACAGCATGAAAGACCCAATTTGCACAAGGTTGGATGCCGAGCTACTCATGTCCAATTCCTCGTCCTCACTGATGTCATTGAAGGTGTGTTCTTCCCCCCAGCCACGTACAACATCACGGGTACCAGATAGGTGACAACGAGCACCCTGGGTTGCCGCAGGTCCAGCAAGCGATGGCAAGGCTCTTTCTGGTGGTGGTGATGGTGACCACAACTCTTCCTCTTCCTCTTCACGCTCATCTACGGCCTGATCCAGCACTCTTCGCAGGGCACGCTCCAGGAAGAAAACATATGGGATGATGTCGCTGATGGTGCCTTCGGTGCAACTTACTAGGTTTGTCACCTCCTCAAAAGGACGCATGAGCCTACAGGCATTGCACATGAGCGTCCAGTAACGTGGCAAAAAAATACCCAGCTCCGCAGAGGCTGTCCTAGCACCGCGGTCATACAAATACTCGTTGACCGCTTTTTCTTGTTGGAGCAGGAGGTCGAACATTAGCAGTGTTGAATTCCAACGTGCCGGGCTGTCGCAAATCAAGCGCCTCACAGGCATGTTTCGCCGCTGAATATCTGAAAAGTGCGCCATGGCCATGTAGGAACGCCTGAAATGGCCACACACCTTCCTGGCCTGCTTGAGGACGTCCTGTAAGCCTGGGTACTTCTGCACAAAGCGTTGTACAATCAGATTCAACACATGTGCCATGCACGGCACATGTGTCAACTTGCCCAAATTCAATGCTGCCAACAAATTGCTTCCGTTGTCACACACCATTTTGCCGATCTCTAGTTGGTGCGGGGTCAGCCACTGATCCATCTGTGCGTTCAGGGCGGACAGTAGTGCTGGTCCGGTGTGACTCTCTGCTTTCAGGCAAGTCAACCCCAACACAGCGTGACACTGTCGTATCCGGCATGTGGAATAGCCCCTGGGGAGCTGGGGGGGTGCAGTTGGTGTGGAGCAAGACGCAGCAGCAGAAGAGGACTCTGCCGAGGAGGTTAGCAAAGAGGATGGAGTAGGAGGAGTAGAGGAGGTGGCAGCAGGCCTGCCTGCAAGTCATGGTGGTGTCACCAACTCCTCTGCAGCAGAGCCACGCATTCCATGCTTGGCAGCCGCCAGAAGGTTTACCCAATGCGCAGTGTAAGTGATATACCTGCCCTGACCATGCTTTGCAGACCAGCTATCAGTGGTCAGATGGACCCTTGCCCCAACACTGTGTGCCAGACATGACATGACTTCCTTTTCCACAATAGAGTACAGGTTGGGGATTGCCTTTTGTGAAAAATAATTTCGGCCGGGTACCTTCCACTGTGGTGTCCCAATAGCGACAAATTTTTTGAAGGCATCAGACTCCACCAGCTTGTATGGTAAAAGCTGGCGGGCTAAGAGTTCCGACAAGCCAGCTGTCAGACGATGGGCAAGGGGGTGACTCTGTGAGATTGGCTTCTTACGCTCAAACATTTCCTTGACAGACACTTGACTGTGGGCAGGTTAGCAGGAACTGCTGAAGGTGAGGGGCGGAGGGGCGGGTTGTTGATAGGGGGCAAGGAGGACAGCAGTGGTTGACGTGGCTGAAGATGCTGGACCAGGAGGAGGATGGTGGCTTTCAGTTTGTGTGCTGCTTTTACTCATGTGTTGATCCCATAGGCGTTTGTGATGTGAGATCATGTGCCTTCGCAAAGCAGTTGTACCTAGGTGGGTGTTGGACTTCCCATGACTCAGTTTCTTTTGGCACAGGTTACAAATGGCATCGCTGATATCAGAGGCAGACACACAAAAAAAAATGACACACTGCTGAGCTTTGCAATGACGGCATTCTGGTGGTGGCAACAGCTTGCGTTGATTGGCGTGCTGTCTGGCTGACCCCGGGTGCCGATACATGCTGTCTGACTGCGCCATTAGCTCCTTGTGATGACCTCCCCCTGCTTCCAACTCGTCTCCTCCTCCTCTCTGTCTCCCCATCTGAACTTTCCCCCTCTTCTTCTGCTCTTCGAGCAGGCACCCAGGTGACATCCACGGACACATCGTCATCATCAGCCGCTTCACTTGACAACTCAGCAAAGGCAGCAGCAGCAGGTACAACATCATCATCATCATCATCATCACAATGTACGTCCATGTGTATAATGCTGCCTGACTGAGACATATCCCCGTTATCTACATCCTCTGGCACTAATGGTTGCGCATCACTTATTTCTTCCAACTGATGTGTAAATAACTCCTCTGACAGATCAAATGAAGCGGCTGTGGTGCTAGTGTTGGTGGTGGTGCCGGCGGGCGGGCGAGTGGTAAATTGAGAGGTGCCCGAAGCTGAGCTGGAGGAGGATGGTGCATTAAGGTTCCGAGCGGAAGCTGTAGACGATTGGGTGTCCTGTGTAAGCCAGTCAACTATGTCCTCAGAATTTTTTGAGTTCAGGGTCTGTGGTCTCTGAACACTGGGCATTATTCTAGGGCCAAAGGAAATCACAGCACCACGACCACGACGGCCCTTGCGGGGTGGCTTGCCTTTGCCTGTCATTTTTTTTTTATTTGTGGTACTATGAATGCAAGGTGCTGTGCCACCCTATAGGAGTGTTGGGCAGTGGGTACAGTACACTCTGTGGACCTGACAGTCACTGGCAGCCCAGGCAACTGCAATTATAAAAAAATATATATATATTTTTAATTTGCAAGCTGCTGTGCCACCGTATATATCAGTGGTGGGTGGGCAGTGGCACTGCAGTGGGCACAGTACACTCTGTGGACCTGACAGTCACTGGCAGCCCAGGCAACTGCAATTATAAAAATATATATATATATATATTTAATTTGCAAGCTGCTGTGCCACCGTATATATCAGTGGTGGGTGGGCAGTGGCACTGCAGTGGGCACAGTACACTCTGTGGACCTGACAGTCACACTGGCAGCCCAGGCAACTGCAATTATAAAAAATATATATATATATATATATATTTAATTTGCAAGCTGCTGTGCCACCGTATATATCAGTGGTGGGTGGGCAGTGGCACTGCAGTGGGCACAGTACACTCTGTGGACCTGACAGTCACACTGGCAGCCCAGGCAACTGCAATTATAAAAAAATATATATATATATTTATTTTGCAAGCTGCTGTGCCACCGTATATATCAGTGGTGGGTGGGCAGTGGCACTGCAGTGGGCACAGTACACTCTGTGGACCTGACAGTCACTGGCAGCCCAGGCAACTGCAATAATAAAAAATATTTTTTTTTTCAATTTGCAACAAGATGCTGTGCCACCGTATATATATATATCAGTGGTGGGCACTGCAGTGGGTACAGTACATTCTGTGGACCTGACACAGCACTCACTGCAATTATGACAGAGGAAAAAAATATATATTTTTTTAAAATGCAAGGTACTGTGCCTGTGCCACCCGAAATGAGTGTGGTGTGCACACAGTACAGTCTGTGGTGGGTCTGTGGCCTCTCTCACACACAGCGGGCAGGTAACTGCAGTGCACAATAGATATATATATATATATATATAAAATACTCAAATACCAGCCCTAAAAAGGGCTTTTGGGGACAATAGATATATATATATATATATATATATATATATATATATATATATATATGTATACATCACAGAACAAAAAAAATTACACAAATACCAGCCCTAGGAAGGGCTTTTTGGGGTGCTGTCCTTACAGCAGGAGTGTACCAAGAACACTGACTAACAAGACCGGGAACACTGACTAACAACTGTCCCTAGCGATTAACAGCAGCAGCAGCAGCAGCACTTTCCCTGCTCTCACTAACACACTGCTTCAGAAATGATCTAAGATGGATGCTGCCCTTGCTTTATTTATAGGAGGTGGGAGGGTGTGGGAGGGAGGTATGCTGATTGGCCTGGAATGTGTCTGCTGACTGTGAGGTTCAGGGTCAAAGTTTGCCTCAATGATGATGTATAGGAGGCGGACCGAACATCGCATATGTTCACCCGCAGCGGCGAATGCGAACAAGCGATGTTCGCCGGGAACTGTCCGCCGGCGAACAGTTCGGTACATCTCTACTTCTGTATACTGTGAACGCCTACTGTACCTCTAGCCATCATATACTATGTTCTTTGCTGTCAGTTCAACCCATGTGAGCTAAATTTTGCCGCCTGTACAGGTCGCCACTTACTTTTGTATACTGTGAACGCCTACTGTACCTCTAGCCATCATATAATATGTTCTTTGCTGTCAGTTCAACCCATGTGAGCTAATTTTTGCAGCCTATACAGGCCGCCACTTACTTCTGTATCCTGTAAACACCTACCGTACCTCTAGCCATCAAAAACAAAGTTCTATGCTGTCAGTTCAAACCATGTGAGCTAATTTTTGGAGCCTATACAGGCCGACACTTACCGTTCTGTGTACTGTAAATGCCTACCGTACCTCTAGCCATCAAAAACGAAGTTCTTTGCTGTCAGTTCAAACCATGTGTCAACTCTGAAGACATCACCGGAAGTGACGAAACGCGTCGGTTTGGACCGCATAACGTCATTACGCTACCCTAGTTGGGATGCAAGCCGGAAGTTAGCCAGTAATTCCGCGAGGAGGACGTGCACCCCGCACCGCTGATCACCAGGGATAGTGTCTATTTGGCTTTTAAATATTTTGAACCCTATGCAAGGGTAATAAAACTTTTAATAGACAATATTACGCTATTTGGAGCCTTCTTTTCTCCTTTCCCACTACATTGACCATCACACCCCGGAGTCCAGAGGAGCCATTACTAGCCCATAGGACCACCTTAAAAGGGGAAGCCATTTGGCCCAGGGGGCCACTAAAGCTTGAATGGTCTTATTGTCATACGACATATAAGACCCACGTCATCTGGTAAGTGACCCATCTCATTCATTTCACTCGGGACAAGGAATCGATACACTGAACAATCAAGCCAGAGCACTTGCACCTTTGCGGATAACCACTTGCACTAAGGACATTATTTTGAGCACAAAGTCACTATTTATTGTTGGACTTTCTTTTATATTTATATTTTCTCATAGGAATATTGTTGATTGATTACGTCATTTATTTAGAGATATCAAAATATTGACATTTATGTCACAGTCACTTATGCACATCAGATTATAATTTAAGCACAACACTATTGTCCACTCTTTTATGTTTTTTTTTTTTCATTTTTAATCTATATTTATTTATATGCCTTTTGCTGCGAATTTCTATTTAATTTTCATGTGTTATATATTTTAGTCACACTGGCACTTTACAGCACAGGTTTAATCTATACTGGGAACTGTACTTTATATTTTCTCTGATGTTATTTAATCATGTATTTGGCCTTTTTCTAAAAAAGACCATCCTTTTGTCAAACCATGTGAGCTAATTTTTGCAGTCTATACAGGCCGACACTTACCGTTCTGTGTACTGTGAACGCCTACCGTACTTCTAGCCATCAAAAACAAAGTTCTTTGCTGTCAGTTCAAACCATGTGAGCTAATTTTTGGGGCCTGGAATGGCCGACACTTACTTCTTTATCCTGTGAATGCCTAATTTTTCAGACTGGAAATGAAAAACAATGGGTCTGTAAAGGTTCCACCAAATTGTGGAATGGATGCGGACCCATTTTACAGATGTGTGAATGGACCCTATATGTTTTAGATATGTATTTACTGGCTGCTGTCAGTTCTGGCTGATTTATGCAAAAAAATATATATTTTTAAATTAGGGCAACTTTTTCAATTGCAATACTTCTGTTATGACATTGTCCATGTGCTGGGACTATTTGTGCACAGCTAGTATGTATTTTGTGACTGCAAATATGACCTAAAGGTTTTTAAAGTTCGCCTCTCATTAAAGTCAATGGGGCCCGCCGCGAACTCGCGGTTCGCAGACTTTTGAGAAAATTTGCGGCTGGCGTTCGCGAACCGCCCTGGCCGATATTCGTTCATCACTATACCCAAATCTATTTATCCACACCTCAGCTCTCTACCTCAGTCTCCGCACGTATCACTAATTTACTATCTGATATATCGGTCTGGATGTCACACCACTTCCTCAAACTCAATCCCTCCAAAACTGAGCTAATCATTTTTCCTCCACCACGTGCCCCCTCCCCTGATCTCTCTGTCAATATTGATAGAATTACTATCAGCCCATCCCCGCATGCCAAGGTCCTAGGTGTTGTCCTGGACTCTGAACTCTCCTTCAAGCCCCACATCCAATCGCTGTCCAAATCTTGCCGCCTTAACCTCCACAACATCTCCAAAATATGCCCCTTTCTAACCAAAGACACAACAAAGCTTCTATTTCTCTCCCTGGTCATCCCGCGCCTCGACTACTGCAATTCCCTTCTCATTGGCTTACCTCTACACAGGCTATCCCCCCTTCAATGCATCATGAATGCTGCCACCAGACTCATCCATCTTACCAATCGCTCAGTGTCCGCCGCTCCTCTCTGTCAAGCCCTCCACTGGCTTCCGCTCACCCAACGAATCAAATTCAAAACACTAACAACATCTTACAAAGCCATCCACAGCTTAGCCCCCAACTACATCACAAGCCTAGTATCAAAATACCAACCTAATCGCTCTCTTTGTTCTGCTTAGAACCTCCTGCTCTCTAGCTCCCTTGTCATCTCCTCCCATGCTCACATCCAGGACTTTACCAGAGCCTCTCCAATCCTATGGAACTCCGTACCCTTATCTGTCCCATTATCTCCTACTCTATTAGCTTTTAGGTGATCTCTGAAAACCCTCCTCTTCAGAGAAGCCTATCCTACCCACACCTAACCTCTCTACCTCCATTGTATCCATCTGCCCATCCCCCTCGGTTACTGTCTTTTGTTTCACTTGACCCTCCCTTCTAGATTGTAAGCTCTAACGAGCAGGGCCCTCTGATTCCTCCTGTATTGAATTGTACTGTAACTGTATTGTCTTCCCCCACATTGTAAAGAGCTGCGCAAACTGTTGGCGCTATATAAATCCTGTATAATAATAATAATAATTCAGGGATAATAGGTCTAACTGGTGTATACCTAACTTTTATCGAATCAGTTGGGATAGGGGATGTGGTGAATGACGTGAGGTGGTTTAGGTGCACATTGTTCTTGCACTTAGTCATTCAAGTGATACCGTGGCATGCTTTCAACAAAAGGCATCTTAAAGAGCAAATTGGTAGCAACACGTTAATGTTCTGATTCATGCACTGCCATAGGTGACATGTGCCGACAAAACATTTAAAAAATAAAAAATAATATTCTCTTTCTACACAGAATTGTCAGCTGTCCCCAAAAACACTGACAATATACCTGCTGTGACCCCACCCTTTCATCGATAGGTCATCCATTCCTTCATCCATTCCTTGTGCACTGTATTAGAGGTTTTTCCCTATTTCGGTGGAGAACCTGAAAGCTTTTCAGCAAAAAGTTTGTGATTCACTAAAGTCAGGGATTCACCACAAATCTATGATAGCTGCCAAACCCCATCCCTACACCTATATTTATATAATAATATTAAACATGGCATTCTTGGCCATCAAACTTCTCATTTTTACTGTTTCATGTACAATATAAAAAATGAGGACCAATGCGCTACCTCAGGGGTCTGACTCTAAAATACTAGGTGGTGTAAAGATGTGCAAAATGACAAATGTGCAAATATAAAGTGATATAAAGTGCAGAAAAATAGATAAAAAGCAGAAAAATAAATAACGTGAATCAAATACAATAGGAAAAAGCAGCCAATCCTATTCAGTGTCCCCACTGTAAAGTGACAATGTGCATAACAATCAAAAATCGGCGCTAATTCATATATGATTCATAATCCAAAAAATAGGTGTCCACATAATCCAAATATAAAAATAGTGCAATATGAATAATGAGTCTTGTGTAATAAATAATACTGTCCAATTATTAATACATATGTGGAATGGGCATTCTTCAAAAAATCTTCAAATAAATAGTGATCCTTCAATAAAGTGTTCCTCCTCGTTACCAAATCACACATGGAAAAGCGTGTATACGCAGAGCTCTCTGAATCCTTTTGTTAGAGATGGATGGTGGGATCCCAGATGGTGTAGCCCCTTGTTCTTTAATGCCTTCCGATCTCTGGACTTATGTAAATCACTAGAATGCCTCCGGATGCAGTCATAGAGATAATAAAGAAGGGGCCATCATGGTGCAGTATCTTCCAAAATTAGTTTAATGTGCGGTATCAGACGCTGCTTCCGGTAAAAGTTTTTCAAGGGATCGGCTATCCCTTGAAAAAGTCACGTGCGTAGTGACGCAACGCGTCGGGAGGAGCCGGGTGACGTCACTTCCGTGTTCACGGCCGTAACCGGAAGCAGGGTCTGATACCGCAATAGCGGGCCAGCGCCTTTATTGTTCTTATTGTGTAGTACATTACTTTTACCATTAAACTCATTTTGGAAGATACTGCACCATGATGGCCCCTTCTTTATTATCTCTATGACTGCATCCCGAGGCATTCGAGTGATTTACATAAGGGGCCACACCGTCTGGGATCCCACCATCCATCTCTAACAAAAGGATTCAGAGAGCTCTGTGTATACACGCTTTTCCATGTGTGTATTGAGGTAAGCGGCCATCACACACATTTTTTTTTTTTTTTTTTGGGGATTTGGTGATTTGGTAACGAGGAGGAATACTTTATTGAAGGATCACTATTTATTTGAAGATTTTTTCGAAGAATACCCATTCCACATATGCATTAATAATTGGACAGTATTATTTATTACACAAGACTCAATATTCATATTGCACTATTTTTATATTTGGATTATGTGGACACCTATTTTTTTGGATTATGAATCATATATGAATTAGCGCCGATTTTTGATTGTTATGTTCATGTACAATATGTCATACTGTTTTTTTTTTTTTACAACCTTCACTTTCTACAGTGCCGACAAAGATGGATTCTGTGTATTTTATGCTTTGCCTTTTTTTCTTTCTCTATAATCAGATTCATATTCCAGTCTATCAGTAATAAATAACAGAATTATTCTTTATAAACCCGACACTCTCACAGCCTTCAGCTGAGGCATGAAATCAGTGTCAGGATCCTGTGCTGCTGGCAGTGATAATGAGGTTGGTAGAAGAGGAAGAAGTCATTGGAGTCTATCAGAGACTCGGCCATGTTGTCTTCAGATATCTGCTTAGAATATTGTGGTTGATGGCTTTGTGTGTGACCCCCTGCAAATCTGACCCCCAGAACTCTGCTCACCGCTGTGATATGACTATGAGGAATTATACATTTGAGTACAAGTATTCTCAGGATGGAGACATCATTATAGGAGGGATATTCACTGTACATTCTGCAGTGTCACGGTGGAGTGAGAAGGGAAATCTTTTTAAAAATCTCATGTGTTCAGCGTAAGTGAAATATGAAATGTAAAACTTCCAATCTGATCTACAGAGCTGTGTCTTTAGGAGATTTGTGTGATAATGTGCAGGACTCATTCAGTCTGTTCAACTTCATTAGTGTGAAATTAAAACGTATCCTTCAATCTGTTAATAAAAAAACATGTATGGCCCATTCACATACAGGTGTTCCATCGCCACATTAATGCTCACATTCATTCATTAGAAATAGCTTTCATTGTACCACAATAGATGAAAAAACACGCATGGTCCCTTTTTTAATAAGGCAGCACACCATAGCATATAGTATGTGTATTATGGTGCCTAGAGGTGCGTTGTGTGTAGGGATCTGCCCTACAATGCATTGGGGTGCAATTCACAATGAATGACACAGAGAAGGTGCTTTGCCATGCATTGTTACAGCTTGTGTTAAAGTGTGCATTTCTGCCACAATGCATGGGTACAAATGGGTTTTTATTGGGCCCAAACCTTTTTCTTTATTCTAGATAGAGTGAGGAAGGGTTGGGAATCCCTGTCAGGTTTTTACTGCTATCTGGGGCTCCATAAAAGAGATTCCCCTCACTTCCTGTCCTGAAGATAATATTTGACCAGACAGAAATAGAAATCGTGTTTTTAGTAGAGTACTGGAAGGCTAGAAACTCTGTCAGCCTTTTATTTCTGTCTGTGTCCCTATTGCAGATTTTTCTGTCTTCCTGTCTGATAAAACTGTTATCTGCAGGACATGAAGTCAGAGAAATCTCTCCTACAGAGCCCTGGATAGTGGTAAAACAGACAGGTCTACTAATCTCATGCCTCCCAACCTTCCCGGATTTGCCGGGACTGTCCCGGGACTTGATGCAAATTCCGGCATCTCAGTGAATGAAGACTTTGTCCTGTAGTGGAGAGAAGTGCTGGAATAAGTTCCAGCACTTGGCTCCAGTGGCTTGCTTGCAAGCATGCACTAGCACAGGAACCAATAACACCTGCCCTAAAGCTTGTGTGGGGTGCTTGGTGTCCCGCACACCACAAGCATAGCTGTGTAGATGTGACAGGCAGCTGGTGGTGAGAGATGCCAGCTGCCTCACACACAGCCCACAGCGGCTTGCTGCTGAACCCACCTCCTACTCCTCCTTGGCCGTGATGCTCTCCTGCATACACAGGAGGGGGAGGCGGGAAGGTGTCATGACAGGAGTGGACTGGGTGGTAGTTGGCCCCCAGTCAATAGGATTTTCTGACAGTTCTCAAACTTTAAAATTTGAACAAGATTTGAGAATTTTTTTCACAAAACAAACTCAGGAAGGTTTCCTTATCCCTAGCCCCAATCTCTGATGGTCTCTTACAGCGTGTCTGCTGCCTCCAACCAGTCCTGTAGCAAGTTCGGAGTCTCTGATCCTTTCCTATAGTAAGTCTGCATTCTCTGACCTTCTTCTATACTGCTGCATACTGCATACTGAATATTATGTGTGGCCGCTTGGTGATGTCAGGGGCTGAAGCTGAGGTCCCCTATATCTCCTAAATTGCCAACCACCACTCTAACCCAGATAGATGCAGGAATTATTGAATTTCACTATATCTTTCATGATGCAATGCACAGGACCACCAATCCCACTATAAATCTGCAGTTGAAATGTGGTATACATTTTGCTATAGAAAATTTCTACTTCAGTCCTTGTACTGTAGACCAATGCAAACCTATCTATTTTCTGTAGAGTTTACCGGAGAGAATACAGACATCTCCGGGCTTTTATATTTGCTATTGATGAGATAAACCGCAGTCCAGATTTTCTGCCCAACATAACTCTGGGATACCATGTGTATGATTCGTGTGGACATGTGAATAAAGCTATAAAAGATGTTCTACAGATATTGTCTGGACATACAATGGAAGCTCCAAATTATTCCTGTATGGAGCGGGGGGCTCTGGCTGGTTTCATTGGAGATCTCAATTCTGACACCACTCTCCAAATGGCACAGCTGCTGAATCTGTATGGTTACACCCAGGTAAGAAAAGCAGAATTTTCTATTTTACATACGGTTAGGACAACTAGTCGTCTTATGGTGACGTGGGTCAATATCGAACAAAAAGCCCTTGTGGCAAAGCATCATAAAGTATAACCACTTGTGGACCGTCCCCTGTACAAATAAGGCAACAGGGTGACTAGTGGCGGCCGGTGTATATGGGCGCAGGGGCGCCGCCCCTCCTATCCATATGTCCGGCCCCCTTATCTACATGCAGGGTGCCGAACGCATGGAGTTCAATGGGGCTTTTTTTTTTTTTTTTTTAGCCATGTGATTAGAGCCAGAGGCTCTCACAGGCTAAAAAAAAGGGTGGGCTCAGGGTGCAGAGCAGAGCGCCCCGAGCCCACCCATTGTGTGACAATAGCGAATGAAAATTCGCTATTGTCACACGGATCCTCCTCCTGGCCAATCAGAAAGCGCGTCCGATACGTGCTTCCTGATTGGCCGAAAGGCAAACCTCATGCCATTGGCTGGAGTCGGGAGGACTGAGGACTCCAGGAGACGCCGCCACGCCGGGGAACAACTGAAGCCGCGAGCCGCCCCTGGAGCTGAGGTGTGAACAGGGCCGATTTGAGTGTGTAGCGGAGATCCTGCATAGGCAGTAGCGCAGTAGAACGAGGTGTGGAGTTTCGGATTCTATTCCAAGCTGTGATGATGATGATCCGCCCTCTGCTGTTCTCTGTCACCCCTGAGAGCGGACACACTCACACAGGAAGAGATCGCAGGGCCCAGACAACAGGCACCCGCCGTATTAGGGGCGATCAGGCTGAATCAGGGGCCCCAGAGATCAGGCTGAATTAGGTGCCCCAGTGATCGGACTGTATCAGGGGCCCAGGGACCATGTCAGACCCCACAGTCACTGCTTATCTGACCAAACTGCTTTGCAAATATGGCGGCCGGCTGGAGAGAGATCGTCTGTCTGATCTTCTGAGTCTCCTGGAGGAGCAGATCCTACAAGATGAGCGGCTCAAGTTCCCTCAGAACTCCGACCTGGTACTGGCCCGGAGCCCCCTGAGGATCTCAACCCAATATCTGAGACCTGGGAACCAGGAGTACGAAGAGGAGTGCCCCAAACTGCACCTGTGCCGACACTACCTGAGGGGCCAGTGTCTCCCCCCCCCCCCCCGACTGGAGGTAGGTGCAGGGGTCACTGGGGTAAGAGAGGAGGGGTAAAGAGGTATTGGGTTAGGAGAGGACAGGTATAGAGTGGTGGGATAGTAGTGGAGGGGTCTAGAGGCATTGGGGTAAAAGAGGATGGATATAGAGGTATTAGATAAGAGAGAATAGGTACAGAAGTATTGGGGTAAGAGAAGACAGGGATAGAAATATTGGGGTAAAAGAGGATGGATATAGAGGCATTAAGGTAAGAGAGGATGGTTAAAAAGGTATTAGATAAGAGAGGATAGGTATAGAAGTATTGGGGTATGAGAGGATGGATATAGAGGCATTTGGGTAAGAGAAGATAAATATAGAGGCATTGGGTTAAGAGAGGATTAATTTAGAGGCATTGGGGAAAAAGAGGATGGGTATAGAGGCATTGGGGTAAGAGAAGATGGGTATAGAGGCTTTGGGGTAAGAGAGGATAGATATAGAGGCATTGGGGTAAGAGAGGATAGATATAGAGGCATTGGGGTAAGCGAGGATTATTATAGAGGCATTGGGTTAGGAGAGGATGGATGTAGAGATATTGGGGTAAAGAGAGGATGTGTTTAGGTATTGCAGTAGTAGAAAATGGATCTAGAGGTATTTGATAGTAGAGGATGGGTCTAGGGGTATTGGGCAAGAGAAGATTGGCCGAAAGGCGAACCCATGCCATTGGCCGAGGAGGAGGCGGGAGGACTCAAGGAGACGTGGGGGACTGAGGAGAAGCCGCTGCTGCAGGTAAGTGCACTGGTCACTTTGCTTTGAAAGGGGACATGCTGGTCACTGCATTGAAAGGGGCACGCTGGTCACTCTGCATTGAAAGGGGACACGCTGGTCATTCTGCATTGAAAGGGGGCACGCTGGTCACTCTGCACTGAAAGGGGGCACGCTGGTCCCTCTGCATTGAAAGGGGACACGCTGGTCACTCTGCATTGAAAGGGGACACGCTGGTCACTCTGCATTGAAAGGGGACACGCTGGTTACTGCATTGAAAGGGGACACGCTGGTCACTCTGCATTGAAAGGGGGCACGCTGGTCACTGCATTGAAAGGGGCACGCTGGTCACTGCATTGAAAGGGGCACGCTGGTCACTGCATTAAAAGGGGCACGCTGGTCACTGCATTGAAAGGGGCACGCTGGTCGCTCTGCATTAAAAGGGGCACGCTGGTCACTCTGCATTGAAAGGGGGCACGCTGGTCACTGCAATAAAAGGGGCTTGCTGGTCACTCTGCATTGAAAGGGGGCACGCTGGTCACTGCATTGAAAGGGGCACGCTGGTCACTGCATTGAAAGGGGACACGCTGGTCACTCTGCATTGAAAGGGGACACGCTGGTCACTCTGCATTGAAAGGGGGCACACTGGTCACTCTGCATTAAAAGGGGGCACCCTGGTCACTCTGCATTGAAAGGGGACACGCTGGTCACTCTGCATTGAAAGGGGACACGCTGGTCACTCTGCATTGAAAGGGGACATGCTGGTTACTGCATTGAAAGGAGACACGCCGGTCACTATGCATTGAAAGGGGCACGCTGGTCACTGCATTGAAAGGGGCACGCTGGTCACTGCATTAAAAGGGGCACGCTGGTCACTGCATTGAAGGGGACACGCTGGTCACTCTACATTAAAAGGGGCACGCTGGTCACTCTGCATTGAAAGGGGGCACGCTGGTCACTGCATTAAATGGGGCTTGCTGGTGACTCTGCATTGAAAGGGGGCACGCTGGTCACTGCATTGAAAGGGGCACGCTGGTCACTGCATTGAAAGGGGCACGCTGGTCACTCTGCATTGAAAGGGTATGCTGGTCACTCTGCATTGAAAGGGGGCACGCTGGTCACTGCATTAAAAGGGGCACGCTGGTCACTCTGCATTGAAAGGGGGCACGCTGGTCACTCTGCATTGAAAGAGGGGCACGCTGGTCACTCTGCATTGAAAGGGGGTATGCTGGTCTCTCTGCATTGAAGGGGGCACACTATACCTTGATTACTGATGGCCCCTTTCACACTATTGTGACCTCAAAGTCACGCAATCTTTTACATCGTTTTTTGCCGCAAAGCAATGCCTATTACATTTTTCTGTTTGCGCCCCCTCAAAAATTTTGAGCACCAGCCGCCACTGAGGGTGACCACTGTGGTCTGGATCACATATACAGTGTCATGATCAGAAGGTAAGATCACCTGGGATTGTAGCTCAAGGTCTAGCGGCCAATGCAACAACTAACCAGGTGTACCCGGGTAAGGGTCCTCACAGATGCGGGAGCAATGTGACTACACAAAATGGTGTGCCAGAGTCGCAGGGTCTAAGGAGCCACTCGGTCTTCTCCAGAGCTACTGGTGGTGTGGATGTTGCGTTGCGTGGCAGCCCCCAGGTTGCGGCTCTCTAGTGAATCCATGTAGGCACAGTGCAGCCAAATATGCTGGAAGGACACGGGGTACACACAAGAGCCTAAGCAGAGAACGGCACACACAGTAACAAGAAATATGGGAAACCACAGACAGAAACCAAAGGGAGCAAACTGCAAAGCCAGAGGGAAACACTGAGAACAAAGACAGGGTAAAACAACACACAGAATGAAGGAATACTCAGCACAGCAAACACCAGAGGAACAGGAGGGTCCAGCTTCACTGTGGAGACACGTTGCTGAAACATTAGGCCACAGGTGTATGGGCATAATAATACCTAGGTTCAGGGTGGACTGACAGGAACCCGAGCAGCTCAAACAGGAGGTAAAACCTGGTGCCGGATCAATGTACACCGAACCGTGACATACAGTATATAAGTAATGCAGTATTTACAGGTACCATTATTACGTCACGAACTGGAAGTGGATCCTCTGGACCAGAGAGGCGATGGCGCGGGTTGTACTAGAGGACCGGTTCTAAGCAGTTCCTGGTCTTCACCAGAGCCCGCCGCAAGGCGGGATGGATTTGCTGGTAACTACCAGGTCGTGTCCCCTAGTAACAACTCAATCTCTCTGGCAGCTGATAAGGCGTGGTACGCAGGGAGTAGGCAAGAGCGTAGTCGGACGTAGCAGAGGTCAGGGCAGGCGGCAGAGGTTCAAAGGCGAGTAGTCGGTAGCAATGGGTTCGGCAACAGGCAAAGCAAACAAACACAGTAGGGAACGCTTTCTCAGAGGCACAAGGCACAAAGATCCGGCAGGAAGCTGTGGGAGGAGAAGGTATTTATGGGCAGTGCACAGGTGAAGCCTAATTAAGTCAGCACTGCCTCTCACAAACCTTAACCCTTAATAACCAGTTTGGACCAGGAACGAATCACCTGTGCACTGGTCCTTTAGATCTAAGAGTCCCAGTGCGTGCACGCCCTAGAGAGCGGGGACGCACACGCCAAGACGCAGGAGCGCCGCCTGGGGACACACGCTGTGAGCGCTCCGAGGCCAGCAGGGGACCCAGAGTGCTGAGCGTAACAGTACCCCCCCCTTTGGTCTCCCCCTCTTTTTGGTACCCAGGAACTCGCGGATGAGGCTGCGGTCCAGGATGTTCTCCTCCGGCTCCCAAGATCTCTCCTCAGGACCGCAACCCTCCCAATCGACCAAAAAAAATATTTTCCCCCGGATGACCTTGGTCGCTAGAACTTCTTTGACCAAAAAAATATCAGAGGTACCAGCGACAGGGGTGGGAGAAAGAAGTTTAGGAGAGAAGCGGTTAAAGATAGCAGGTTTGAGAAGGGAGACATGGAAAGAGTTATGGATTCGGAGAGAGGCAGGAAGATGGAGCTGGTAGGACACCTGATTAATGCGGCTCTTGATTTTAAAGGGACCCAAGTAACGAGGGCCCAATTTGTAACTTGGGACCTTAAATCTGATGAATTTTGAGGAGAGCCACACTTTGTCACCGGGACTGAATTCCGGAGGAGCTCTGCGACTTTTATCGGCCTGGAACTTCATACGGGCGGAGGCCTTAAGGAGGGCTGAGTGGGTCTCTCGCCAAATAGAAGAGAAGTCCTGAAGGAGGTCCTCTACAGCTGGTACAGAAGAGGGAGCAGAGGTCCGAGGCAGAGGTGGCAGAGGATGACGACCATAGACCACAAAAAATTGGGACTTATTGGAGGCAGAAGATTGCTTGAAATTATAAGAAAACTCTGCCCAAGGGAGTAAATCCGACCAATCATCTTGACGGGAGGACACAAAATGGCGTAGATAATCTCCCAGAATCTGGTTCACCCGTTCTACTTGGCCATTGGACTGAGGGTGATACGAGGAAGAAAAGTCCAACTTGACTCCGAGCTGACCACAGAGAGCCCTTCAAAATCTGGAAACGAACTGCACCCCACGGTCCGAGACGATGTGTCTGGGAAGGCCGTGAAGGTGGAAGATGTGTAGAAAAAACTGTTTGGCCAACTGAGGCGCGGACGGGAGACCAGGCAGGGACACAAAGTGAGCCATCTTCGAAAATCTGTCCACCACAACCCAGATGACCGTCATACCATGGGAGGAGGGAACATCAGTGATAAAGTCCATGGCGATGTGCGACCAAGGGGTCTCAGGAACAGGAAGAGGCAGAAGAAGACCCGCAGGTTTCTGACGAGGAGTTTTGTCACGAGCGCAGATCACACAGGAGTGGACGAATTCTGTGACGTCTCTCTCCAGAGAGGGCCACCAATATCTTTGGGAAATTAATTGAAGAGATTTCTTAACTCCAGGATGACCGGCAAAAAGGGAAGCGTGGCCCCACTTGAGAATTTGTAACCGCTGACGAGGAGGAACGTAGGTCTTGCTGGGGGGAAGAAGACGCAGGTCCACAGGAGCAACCGAGATGAGACATTCTGGAGGGATAATGTGTTGAGGAGTGGGTATGTCGCCCACCACATCTGAAGAGTGAGAAAAGGCATCTGCCCTGATGTTCTTAGCAGCTGGGCAGAAATTAATCTGGAAATTGAAGCGGGCGAAGAAGATGGACCAACGGGCTTGGCGGGGATTTAGTCTTTGAGCTGACTGGAGGTAGGCTAGGTTCTTGTGGTCCGTAAAGATGATCACAGGGTGAGGAGCACCCTCGAGAAGGTGTCTCCATTCCTCCAGGGGTAATTTAATTGCCAGCAGTTCTCTGTCCCCAATAGAGTAATTCTTCTCGGCGGAGGAAAAGGTTTTAGAGAAGAAGCCACAAGTTATGGTCTTGCCTCTGGATGACTTCTGAGTTAGCACAGCTCCAGCTCCCACTGAGGATGCATCCACTTCAAGATAGAATGGCTTGGAAGAATCTGGCCGGGACAGAACAGGTGCAGAAGCAAAGGCGGCTTTCAGGGACTGGAAGGCCTCTTCAGCGTGAGGAGGCCAGGTTTTGGGATTAGCACCTTTTCTAGTCAAGGCCACAATGGGAGCCACCAGGGTGGAATAATGAGGAATACATTGTCTGTAGTAGTTGGCGAAACCCAGGAACCTCTGTATGGCTCGGAGGCCAGAGGGGCGTGGCCAGTCCAGAACCGCTGAGAGCTTGGCAGGATCCATTTGAAGTCCTTGGGCAGAGATGATATACCCCAGGAAGGGCAAGGAGGAACGCTCAAACAGACACTTCTCAATCTTGGCATAGAGGCGATTACTCCTGAGACGGGTGAGTACTTGTTGGACATGGACTCGGTGTTGCTCCAAATTAGAGGAAAAAATAAGGATATCATCCAGGTATACTACTACACAAGTGTAAAGAAGGTCCCGGAAGATGTCGTTAACGAACTCCTGGAAGACTGCAGGAGTGTTACAGAGCTCAAAGGGCATCACTAAGTATTCAAAATGGCCGTCCCTGGTGTTAAAAGTGGTCTTCCACTCGTCTCCCTTTCGAATGCGGATCAGGTTGTAGGCCCCGCGGAGATCCAGCTTGGTGAAAATCTTGGCTCCTCTGAGATGGTCAAAAAGCTCAGAGATTAGAGGCAGAGGGTAACGGTTTTTAATGGTAATTTTATTGAGTCCTCTATAGTCAATGCAGGGGCGGAGAGAACCATCCTTTTTAGACACAAAGAAAAAACCCGCTCCAGCAGGGGAAGAAGTCATCCTAATAAACCCTCTCTGTAAGTTCTCACGTACATAGTCTGACATGGCCTGAGTCTCTGGAGGTGAGAGAGGATAAATTCTGCCCCGAGGTGGAGTAGAGCCAGGTAACAGGTCAATAGGACAATCATAAGGCCTGTGAGGAGGAAGAGTCTCAGCTTGCTTTTTACAGAAGACATCCGCAAAACGGTGGTAAGGCTTGGGGAGACCTGGTGGCGGAGGAACTAGCGGATCCCGTTTGATAGGAGCAGGCTTGAGACACCGGTCAGCGCAGGATGAACCCCAACGCAAAATCTCACCGGTGGACCAATTCAAGACAGGACAATGGCGTTGCAACCACAGTAGACCCAGCAGGAGTTCGGAAGATCAAAAGAGAAGAACAAAAAATTCCAGAGTCTCTGTGTGAAACACCCCAATGTCCATCCGCAGAGGCTGGGTATGGTATTGTACCATAGCAGAGAGTCTCTCCCTATTGGCCGTAGAAATGAGGATCGGCTTGGGAAGACGGATTATAGGAATTCGGTACTTGTCGACCAAGGAGGCGTGAATGAAGTTGCCGGCCGAACCGGAGTCCAAGAAGGCTGCAGCAGAGAAGATGGACTTGGACGAAAGGAACAACTGCACGGGTATGATGAGACGTGGAGAGGAAGAATCCACACCTAGTAATGCCTCTCCCACATTCACTAGGTGCGAGCGTTTCCCGAACGTGTGGGAAGAATAGGACAGTCCTTAAGGAAGTGCTCGGTACTAGCGCAGTACAAACACAGGTTCTCGTCTCTACGACGGCTTCGTTCTTGCGGGGTCAGGCGAGACCGGTCCACCTGCATGGCCTCCGCAGTGGAAGGCCCAGAGACAGGTTGAGGTGGACGCTGGAACACAGGAGCCAGACAAGGGTAGCGTTTAGGACGAGCTCTTTCCTTTTCAATATGGAGTTCCCCTTGTCTCTCGGAGAAACGTTTATCGATCCTGGTGGCCAGCAAGATGAGGTCACTCAGGGTAGTAGGCAGGTCACGTGCAGCAAGGATGTCCTTGATGTCACTATTGAGTCCCTTTTTAAAAGTGGCACAAAGAGCTTCATTGTTCCAGTTCAGTTCGGAGGCAAGGGTACGGAACTGGATGGCATAATCACCCACGGTAAAACTTCCTTGGGACAAGTTTAGCAAGGCAGTCTCTGCGGAGGTAACCCGGGCAGGTTCCTCGAAAACATTACAGAACTCCTGACAAAAATTCTGGACAGATGCGGTGGCTGGATCAGCGCGGTCCCAAAATGGTGTAGCCCAGGCCAGGGCCCTCCCGGAGAGCAGACTGAGGATGAAGGCTACCTTGGCTCGCTCAGACGGAAACCGGTCAGACAGTAGCTCGAGATGAAGAGAGTACTGAGACAGGAACCCTCGGCACAATTTAGGATCTCCGTCATACTTGTCCGGCAGAGACAAGCGGATCCTGGACCCAGTGGCAACTGCTGGTGTGGGAGGTGCAGCAGATGCTGATGGAGGAGCTGGCTGTTGCTGAGTTGGCAGGAGCTGCTGCAACATAGCGGTCAGCTGGGCCAACTGTTGACCTTGCTGGGCCACAATGGTGGTGAGGTCCGCTAGGCTTGGCAACGGAACATCAGCGGGATCCATGGCCGGATCTTACTGTCACGAACTGGCGGGACTGGTAGTGGATCCTCTGGACCAGAGAGGCGATGGCGCGGGTTGTACTAGAGGACCGGTTCTAAGCATTTACTGGTCTTCACCAGAGCCTGCCGCAAGGCGGGATGGATTTGCTGCGGCGGTAACTACCAGGTCGTGTCCCCTAGTAACAACTCGATCTCTCTGGCAGCTGATATGGGGTGGTACACAGGGAGTAGGCAAGAGCGTAGTCGGACGTAGCAGAGGTCAGGGCAGGCGGCAGAGGTTCAAAGGCGAGTAGTCGGTAGCAACGGGTTCGGCAACAGGCAAAGCAAACAAACACAGTAGGGAACGCTTTCTCAGAGGCACAAGGCACAAAGATCCGGCAGGAAGCTGTGGGAGGAGAAGGTATTTATGGGCAGTGCATAGGTGAAGCCTAATTAAGTCAGCACTGCCTCTCACAAACCTTAACCCTTAATAACCAGTTTGGACCAGGCACCAATCACCTGTGCACTGGTCCTTTAGATCTAAGAGTCCCGGAGCGTGCGCGCCCTAGAGAGCGGGGACGCACACGCCGAGACGCAGGAGCGCCGTCTGGGGACACACGCTGTGAGCGCTCCGAGGCCAGCAGGGGACCCGGAGTGCTGAGCGTAACAATTAGTATATATAAAGATTTTTTTTTTTTTTAATTGGATAGGTTTTATAACAGAACATTAAAATGATTGATTTTTTTTTTTTTTCAAAATTTTATTTTTTTCCCCATTTATATAAAAAAATAAAAACCCCAATGGTGATCAAATGCCACCAAAATTACTCTCTATTTGTGTTTTTAAAAAGAAATTGATATAAATTACATTAGTGTACAGTGTTTCATGACCGTGCAATTACCAGTTTAAGTAGCACAGGCTGAATAATAAAAAATACCCTGATCATGAAGGGGTAAAACCTTCTGGAGCTTAGGTGGATAACATTTCCTGGAAAAAAAGAAGGCAGAGATGTGTAAGGATGGGCCAATGGTTCAGTCTGAACTTTGGCTGTAAGGGGATTTGGACAAATGCTTGAACTTTTACCTCTTCAGCCTCCTGTTCATCATGTATAAAAGTGATATTTAACAAATCTAACATTTAAATTTCACTGATGTCATTGGCTTATATGGCCGTTGGTCAATGATGTCATTACTATCCTTGCCCCTTCCCTTGGGGACCAGTCATGTGTGCTGGGTCTGTTGGGTTTTTAGTTTTGACAAGTTGGCAGGTGGCCAACATCATAAATGAATAAGCCTCCCACCTGCAGGCCTCCACAACCACCGGGCCAGGGTTGTGAGGAGAAGGATCTCCTATCTATGGGAGGATCTTGAATCCCACATATAACTGAAAGAGGACTTTTAACACATGCTTGTTTTGTATTAAATGTTTGCATTATTTCATATTCCATTGAGTAGTTGGGAAGATCACTGTGCACATGGTGGTGGTATAGATATATTGTATATGTGGAAGCACTGCATTATTCTAGAATATAAATATTGCATCAAGCCTTGTAGGTATGAATCGTATTCAGGTATATCTTAAAAAATTTGAATATCAGGCGCATACTCGACTGCTCCTGTATGGCTGCTTAGTTTGGGAGCTCCGCACCGCCCTGGCTGCTTCTTCCCCTCCACCAGTGGCGGCTGGTGCTCAAAATTTTTTTTGGGGGGGGGCTCAAAAAGAAAAATATAATAGGTATTGCTTTGCTCCAAAAAAAGCAGTAAAAAATTGCGTGACTTTGAAGTCATGGTACAGGCATGGCACAGGTGATGGTATAGGCATGGCACAGGTGATGGTATAGGCATGGCATAGGTGATGGTACAGGAGATGGTATAGGCATGGCATAGGTGATGGTACAGGAGATGGTATAGGCATGGCACAGATATGGTATAGGCATGTCACAGGTCATGGTACAGGAGATGGTACATGCCCCCTTTCAATGCAGAGACCAGCGTGCGTGCCCCCTTTAATGCAGAGATCAGCGTGTGTACCCCCTTCAATGCAATGAGCACTGTGCTGTGCCCCCTTCAATGCAATGAACACTGTGCTGTGCCCCCTTTCAATGCAGAGACCAGCGTGTGTGCCCCCTTCAATGCAATGAACACTGTGCTGTGCCCCCTTCAATGCAATGAACACTGTGCTGTGACCCCTTCAATGCAATAAACACTGTGCTATGCCCCCTTCAATGTAATAAACACTGTGCTGTACCCCCTTCAATGCAATAAACACTGTGCTGTGCCCCCTTCAAAGCAATAAACACTGTGCTGTGCCCCCTTCAATGCAATGAACACTGTGCTGTGCCCCCACAATGCAGAGTTCAGCGTGCATGCCCCTTTCAATGCAGAGCGCCACAGCATTGTCCCCAATCACTGCAGAGCGCCACAGCATTGTCCCCAATGATTGCAGAGTGCCCACAGCATTGTCCCCCAATGATTGCAGAGTGCCACAGCATTGTACCCCAATGATTGCAGAGTGCCCACAGCATTGTACCCCAATGATTGCAGAGTGCCCACAGCATTGTACGCCAAAGATTGCAGAGTGCCACAGAATTGTACCCCAATGATTGCAGAGTGCCCACAGCATTGTACCCCAATGATTGCAGAGTGCCACAGAATTGTACCCCAATGATTACAGAGTGCCACAGCATTGTACCCCAATGATTGCAGAGTGCCACAGCATTGTACCCCAATGATTGCAGAGTGCCCACAGCATTGTACCCCAATGATTGCAGAGTGCCACAGCATTGTACCCCAATGATTGCAGAGTGCCCACAGCATTGTCCCCCAATCAATGCAGAGACCAGCGTGCGTGCTCCCTTCAATTTAATGCACTTACCTGGCGGCGGCGGGTTCTCCCCCCCTCGATCCAGTTCGTCCTCTTCTGCGGCGGCGGCGGGAAGGTGAGCGGCTTCTCCCTCGTTCTCCGAGCGGCGGTGACGGTGAGTGACTGAAGCACTCACCGGCACCGCCCCCATTGTGACGTCAGCGATCGGATGTCCTGGATGATGATTGGTCCAGGCTGGAGACTGGACCAATCACAGCCAGGATATCACAAAGGTGGGGGTGGCCAAGCACTCTTTCCTGTGCCCAGGTTACGCCCCCTGAAGGCAGCCAATCGGCGCCTTTCTGGGTCGTAAACCCCACCCCCCCTTTAGCCACCACATAGGCTGGCAAACTGATTTTTTTTTTCTAGAACTTTATTGTTCTTTTTTGTCATTTTTTTTTCCTTTTTTTAAGGGGGGCGGCGCCCTGGTGATCCCCTATGCACGGGCCGCCACTGCCCTCCACAGCCATTAAAACACCTGGCACTGCTCCACAGCACTGACTAGTTATGAGCTGAACACCCCCGGTTTGGTTTGCACCAGAACACCGCGAAAAGGGGAAAAGTTTGTTCGAACAAACAAATTCCATTGAAGTCTATGGGACTCGCTCGTTAAAAATTAAAAGTCCTCATTTTGAAGGCTTAAATGCAAGTTATTGCCCCAAAAAAGTGTATGGGGGTCCGGGTCCTGACCTGGGGAACATGTAGCAATGCAATTTAAAAAAAAAAAAAAAACGTTTTTAAAGGAGCAGTGATTTACTGATTATAATGAGGCTTAATGATACTTATATTTCTAAAGGAAAAAATGTCATATACAAATATACATACAAATTCCAAATTGCATGTACTTGTCATACAGGTGCAGAAAAATTGGGCCTTGGTTGTTGGTGGTGCCTGAACACCGTAACCCCTCGCAGTTACACTTGCTGGGCGCAGGAGTGGGCCCTGCTGCTAAAAATTCCATACAAATTTGAAATATGCAAAGATCAAGTGTTGTGTGTGTTCTTATCAGTTGGTATGGACCTTGATGGTTAGTATCGGCAGGGGCCGAAAAGGAACCAGGGCGCTCTGGGCGTAACTGGAGGACCGGGAAGTAATCCATGTCAGAGAAAGCCGGATGGGTCCATTGCCTTCTGATTTGAATGGGTCCACCCCTATCAGTTTGAAGGGAGCAAGAAAGCCGGTTTCGCCAATTTCCGGTTAGTATTGCTCCTGGATGTGATTGGTAAGGAATGGCGGATGGCGGTGGGAGAGCCTTTCCTCCTGGGTTGAATCTGGCCTTGCAAAAGGCTTGTCCCCAGTTGAAGGCAGGTTCTCCCTAAGCTGTCTAAAGTTCTGATGCCTCCTGGTAGGATGGGCTACACTGGGTCTGGCCGGGGGCTGGGTCTGAAGAAGCCCATGGTGTATGTGTCCCTGGGGTGGCAGCCCAGGGGTGCCTCAATTCTCACTGGTGAGGGGCAGCTCACCTGAGTTTTTTGGCACCTTGGTCACTGCACCATCACACTTTTTCTGCACCTGCCTCTTGGGACGGGCCTTTTGGCCAACACCAGAGGATTTTTTTATTCCTGGCCAGGGGGCCTGCCAGGGTCTTGCACTTTGGCACTTCCCCTTTCCCCACTCTGTTTTTCTTTGTTGTGTGTGCACGTTTGTCCCTTTTTGTTTGTCACTTGCATGGCGTAGGTCCTCGGGCCTGCCCTGAAAGTCTTGGGAGGGGGTGGATATGGCCTTCTGGCTTAGTTCGCCCTTTCTCATGGGGTCTTCCTTCGGGGGAGCCCCACCTAGTACTTGGGGTGGGCTGTTTCAGCAGTGCCCCTGGAGAACGGGGTCTGCCCGGCTTCAGCTGTGTGGACCAAAGTGAGTACCTCAGTCCCTGTCAGGAGCTTTGCGCCCCGGGGGATCAGGGTTAGGGCCCTTCCTCTTCGGAGGGGGGCCATGTGTATGCCTTGTGCACTTTTTGTGTGTCTCATGTTTGCGTGTGTGCACTTTTTTATGCACCGGGTGTAAGTCTTTTGAGTGTGTTTCACACACCACAGGCTTAAAAAAAAAAAAATGTGTTCTTATCAGTGATCTAGTGAGGGGCCTGTGCTGTCATCTGACCTGGCCAGGGTTGGGTGACGGCTATGCAAACCTGCTGGAGTGATGGGGACCTGGAAGGTTAGTATCGGCAGGAACTGAAACAAAAATTGGACCTTTGGTGTCGGTGGTGCCTGAACACCGTAACCCCTCACAGTTACTCTTGCTGGGCGTAGGAACGGGATCTGCTATTAGAAAACCCATACAAATTTGAAATCGCATGTACTTGTCATATAGGTGCCAAAAATTGGGCCTTTGGTGTTGGTGTAGTGCCTGAAAATCGTAACCAACCCCTCACATGTACCAATGCAAAAATATTTTTTAAAAACAATCGTTTTTAAAGGAGCAAAGATTTAATGATTTTAATAAGGCTTAAAGTGAAACTATAAAAATGAAAAATTTCTTTAAATATCGTGCCTGGGGGTCCTCTGAATGTGCCTGAAAAGTAGTGCATCTCTATGATGTATGTAGCCTGCTGCAGCTATACTGACATTTCTAAAGGAAAAAATGTCATATACAATTATACATACACATTTCATATCACATTAACTTGTCATACAGGTGCAGAAAATTTGGGCCTATGGTGTTGATGGTGCCTGAACACCGTAACCCCTCACAGTTACTCTTGCTGGGCACAGGGCACAGGGACAGGGCCTGCTGTTAAAAATTACATACGGAATTTAAATTGTATTCAATTGTCATACAAGTGCAGAAAAATTAGGCCTTGGGGGTTTGTGGTGACCTATAACAAATACATTGTTGGATGCTAGCAGAATCAAGGTTGAGGGATAGGATAGGCAGCCTATGCAGTCTTCAAGGGATGGCAGACCCCTAGCACACTGGAAGCAGGACAGGCCAGTAGCTCTATTGCATATTGTGCAAGTTTTGGCCAATGGTCCATCCTCAAGTCCCAGTAACCCAGTGGATGCTCAGTTGGAATGGTCTCCAAGTCTGCTCTTGCGCCTAGATAATCATGCACCATATGATGGAGACGCTGCTGATGGTTGCTTAAACCTAACAGCCATGTGCGCTGCTGAGGACTAAAGAACTGTTTAAAGGCATCTGTCAGCTGGCCACCTTCTCCACCGCTCCTCCTGTGGCTGAATGATGCCTCAGAAACATGTCCTGAGAATGTTAACCTCACAGTGTCTGAAAAGGTGTTAACAAACGTTTTTTTTTTTTCAAGGCCTCCTCAAGATGTTTCATCCTCTGCTCCCTTTGCGAAGGCAGGATGAGCTCTGTAACTGTACCCTTGTAACATGGATCAAGAAGGGTTGCCAACAAGTAATTATCCCTCTCTTGATAGCACAAATCCTTGGGTCCTTTCGCAGGCTTTGCGGAATCAGGGAGACAATAACGTAAGTTTGAGGAGGCATGAGCTTCTGAGTCCTCTGGATCACTAAAGATGACATTGTCAGGAACAACCTCTCCCCAACCATGTACAACTCCTGGGGTTTCTGGGAAATGAAAACCATCCCTTGAAGACTGCTGTATGCTATACTCTACATCCACGCTGCCACAATCCTCCTCCTACTCTTCCTCCTGTGTGTTTTGTGTCCCTGCAGGCATGATATCTGCATAAAGTGGGCCTTGTGAACAAAGGAAGTCCTCCTCTTTCTCCCGCTGTTCTGCCTCAAGTGCTCTGTCCATGATTCCATGAAACGGGTGCTCCAGCAGCTAGACTAGAGGGATAGTGTCACTGATGCATGCATCGTCCTCGCTCACCATTCTTGTGGCCTCTTCAAATGGTGACAGGACGGTGCATGCATCCTTAATCAAAAGCCCCTGAGCCTGTCACATAGGTACTCATTAATGGTCCTCTGCTGCATGTGCAGTGGCTGCAGCATTGCCAATGTTGAGTTCCACCTGGTGGGCATGTCACAAATGAGGTGGTTGGTGGGCAGGTTGAATTCCCGTTGAATGTCATATAGCTGAGCACTGGCATTGTATGAACGCCGGAAATGGCCACAGACTTTTCTGGCCTGCCTCAGGAGATTTTGTACGCCTGGGTATCTGTTCAAGAAACTCTGCACCACCAAATTCAGGACATGTGCCAAGCATGGAACATGTATCAAGTGTCCCTGTGGGAGGGCGGAGAGAAGGTTGGTGCATACAACCATTCCTGGCTCAAGCTGTTGTGGCGTTGACCATCTCTGAGCCTGCCCCTGCAGAGCTGACAGAATCTCTGCCCCGGTGTGATTTCTATCCCCTAGACTGAAGCACTGCATGACCTCTTTCAGCCTGACTGCTTGCGTAGCCCCTTGAACGCTTAGGGAGCACTGCTGCTTCAGAGGACAATTCAGCAAAAGAGGACATGGAGGAAGAAGAAGAGGAGAAGATAGAGTAGCCAGATGTGGCAGAACCTGCACCAGCTTGTTGGAGGCATGGTGACAAAACAAGCTTCAGCACTGAACCCTGTCCTGCATCCTTCCCAGCTGTCAGCAGTTACCCAGTGCACCATGAAGGAAATATAACATCTCTGTCCATGCCTGCTGGACCAAGAGTCAGGAGTAATGTGAACCTTCCTGCTGACTGCTCTGTCCAACGAGGCCACTACCTTCCACATGACGATAGAGAGCCAGAATGGCCTTACACAAAAAGAAATGTCTTTTTCGAACCTGCCACTGTGCAGCACATTCCACAAATTTGTGAAAGGGAGCAGAGTCTACCAGATGAAAAGGCAGCAATTGGCTGGGACAGTATTATTTTCTACGGTTCAGCAACTGGGGTAGTGACATTTGGTTGCTGGTCAAATCAAGCGGTGGTGTACTGCTAGCAGATTGGGTGCAAGTCTCTGTAGCACTCATTGCAATACCATAATCTGTCTCAATGCAGGTTTTTGAGAAGACGAAGTATAGTAGGGTTACAGATCCCAAATGAGGAGCAAGGTGAAGTATGCTTGTTTTTATCTTGTGGCTCTTTCAGGTGCTGTTGCCAACGGACTGCATGGCAGGTCGTCATATGTCTTGTCAAGAATGTGGTGCCCAAGCGGCTGGTGTTCTGGCCATGCCTGATCCACTTCAGACAGATGTTGCAAACAGTGCTAAAAAAAAATCCCACACTAATGAACTTTTGGAAGTCCACGGGGAGTTTGCAGCACCCTGCACCTGTGTAGCTCTGTGCTGTGATGCAATAGGTTGGCTAATCCTATGGCAGCCCCTGGAGCACATCCTGCCTCGATGGAGTTGTGCCTCCTTCTCCTCCTCCCCCTCACTTCCCTCCTCTATCCTGTCAGGCACCCAAGTACAGTCGGTGACCTCATCATCCTCCTCCCTCCTCATCACTGGAGCAAACTTGGCAGTATGCTGCAGCTGTGGCAACATGACTGCTAGTTTCTTGTTCATTATTGTCACCCCCTCTCTCTAGACTCACCTTATTCCCTTCATCAATCTGGGAACCAACATCACAGCATTCAAATTGCTGTGCATCCTCCAAGCGCATGTTACTGACACTATGATTGAATAGTTCAGGTGACTCCTCCGTGCATGATGGTGGGGCGACAGAAGGAGTAGCTGTGGAGAAGGAGCCTGTGGAACGGGCCGCTTTGACAGCTGCGGTGGAAAGCAAACTAGTATGAGCCTGGGCGTCAGAGGACGAGGAGGATGAGGACAGCTTATTTATGCAGTCCACTAACACTTCTACATGTTGTGGCTGAATAACACAGCCAGCACTGGGAAAAAAGGACGGGCGTGTGTGGCAGGCGCAGCACTACAAAGTGCCGTATGCGCTGTGGCATTAGAAGAATTGGATCTCTCTGACTTCAGTCTAACCAGGCTGTCTGTTATAAATTCCTCCAATACCGTTCTATGGAAAGCAGTAGGTTTAAAGAGCACACCAAACACTTAAAATATCTTCTTTATTAACTTCAACTTTTCTTCATAGATAGCACTGACACTTTGCAGCAGACAGTCCATGTACAACATGTGCTGAATACAATATAACAAATGGTGGATATATTTATCTCTCTCTCTCTATTGTTGTTTGCTATAATGATTGAAGTTTGTTTGATATAACTTTTCTAGGATGTATGGATTGTTTGTTTGCGTTCGTTCAGTTCGAGTTTGGTTTGGGTTTGTTCGGGGGAACTACAAGTGAACATATAACTAGTTCAGTATACAGCTCTAATCACATTACTAACAATAGGAACATGTATAACTGTTAATTACCTATTTTTGGCCACTTGCTTCCATAAAACTGCTCTGTGGATCTGTGTGTCTATTCAGTTCTCTTGCTCTGTAGTGGAATGAGAAGGCTGGCTGAGAGCATGAGGCTTAAGAGAAAAAATAAGTGTAAGGCTGGCTTTAATTGGCCAAGACTGTTGCTGAGTGTGAGATTGGCTGTGATTGGCCACAAACTCCTTATGGGTAATAAAGTTTAACTCTGTGCTTTCTAGTTTAAACTCTGCTGTGTCTGAGCTTACCTTACATGCATATAAATGAAGGCATATTTCCTTTTTGCTTCTGTGAACACAATATACAACTGTTACATGACATCCAAACATGAAATCACAGTAAATAACTGCTTTTGTCTCTCACATATAAATATATGCACTGTATTAATATTATTAGCAGGTCTAGCTGTATATACATATTAGCAACCTAGGACAGGTTATAGCTGGCCAGCTACAGCGTGCCCCCCCCCTGCAGAGGATGCACCATGTCTGTTACCACCACTTTTCACTGTGGACAAAGAGGCTGCTTGCCCTCTTTTCATGGTCTGTGAGCGTCTGCCTCTCCTTGTTGGCCTTTCAGACATGATGTGGATTTTGGGGGGGTTTATCAATACATAATATAGATATAATGCACTGCTGATATGTACTGAACTGACCGATAGATATTGAATGGCCTAATATCTAATCAATTATCCTGTATATAGATGGCGATCAATATAGGGTATACTGGACTGACCGATATATACTGAATGGCCTGATATCTAATCAAATGTCCTATATATAGATAGAGATCAATATAGGGTATACTGAACTGACCGAGACATACTGAATGGCCTGACATCTAATCAATTGTCCTATATATAGATGGAGATCAAAATAGGGTATACTGAACTGACCAATATATACTGAATGGCCTGATAGCTAATCGATTGTCCTATATAAAGATGGAGATCAATATAGGGTATACTGAACTGACCGATATATACTGAATGGCCTGATATCTAATCAATTGTCCTATATATAGATATAGATCAATATAGGGTATACTGCACTGGCCAATACATACTGAATAGCCTGATATCTAATCAATTGTCCTATATATATATATATATATATATATATCTCAATGTATGCTCTATACTGAACTGACCGATAGATACTCAATGGCCTAATATCTACTGCCCTGCCTCAACCACTCCCTATTTCCCCCACATAGTCACACTACACGCTGCTGTGTGAGCAGCTTTTTTATAGTGTGCTTAGCCCCTGAGCCATGATTCGCTAAAGGCAGCCTGCCTTTGTCCAATCATGGCAGAGATAATTTGATTGGCCAAAGCATGGAGGTCAGGGTGCATGCTTTGACTGATCACATAATGCACTGCACACGCGTGTACGCAGTTCATTTTGGATGTGGGCGCTCAAATTTCCCATAAAGAAGCACCTTTGTTCTTCATTTGACGAATGAGCGAACAGCCAATGTTCAACTCGAATCTCATCCCTAGTACTGACTCCTGATTCGGGCAGCCTCTGTGAGTGCTTTGATGTCCAGCGGCTCTGCTAGGAGGGATCTAGACCATGGCCGCCAGAGCCTTTCAAGATGGTGTCGGCAAATACATGAGGCACTGACACAGAGGCAGAGGCTTCTATAGCTAATCAAAATGCTGCTGAATGAGAAGGCCCCTCTCCCTGCCAACTTGCATGTGAGTAACCCACATCAGGCCTTAGCCTCCACAGCCTCCACTGGGTCTCTGTTAAAGAGAACCATGGTTGACATTCTGCTAACACCTATGTGGGACATTACAGAAAGCCCAGACATATTTAGTGAAGCTGCACAAGGCCTTTCTCCCACTCCAAATGATCTCTTCCCTATGATGGCCTCATTTTCTAAAATGCTCTCTAGAGGACTAGCCCAAACAGTGGCACAAATGACACCCACTATCCACAAAGATATCTTGCACCTAGAAGCCATAGAGAAAAAAGCAGATCTAACATTGCAAGAACCAACCAGAATATGGCCAGAATACAAGACCTCCAAGACCAATTGGATAATGCCTTATCTAAAACTGATGATTTAGAGAACAGTTCAAGATGGTACAATTTCAGAATTCAAGGTTTCCTGGAATCGGTTAAAGAGGTCCATTCTGCAGCTCAATCACTTGTGAAAGAGCTTATACCAAACATCCCAGAACACTGCTTGGAATTAGACAGAGCTCACTGAGCCCTCCAACCTCCGCACACAGATGGCTTACCTAGAGAAATGAATGTCAAACCTAATTTTTATGCTTTCAAAGAAGAAGTCATGAAACAGGCATGTAATTCTGACCGTCTCACGATTTAGAGCTTCCAAGTTCATGTCTTTGCGGACCTTTTTCCATAAACTATTTAACAATGATGCTCTTTAAAACCTCGGCTTCTGGCACTATCTCAGAAAGACATCACATTCAGGTGGTCCTTCCCAATCTCTTCTTTCTCAAATGGTGAGCATATCCTACTGCAGTTGTGCCTGATTTCTCCGGATCTTCCAGCTACATCTGGCCAAAGAGGATCATCTTCAACCAAAAGACCTTCCCTTCCAAGTCCCCTCACCCCTATGTGGCAGAAACAACAGCCAAAGACATCCAGAGAAGCTCATTCCCCCTGAACTGCAGGTCCCTTCTGGGCCCTGGGAGCTCTGAATCATAACTAATTTGTATAATAATTTCCACATAGAGGGGGTGTATCTTTGCCAAGAACCCTCTTTTGTATGGGACTATATTGGCAAATTTTGTTGATTAAACATTATTGGACCATTTTAAGACTAATTACAAAAGGTTGTATATATTAAATTATTAAAAAAAAAAAATCAAAATTGTATTTACAACCATACAAAAATTTCCAGTTTACAAAAAATGCAATAGTAAAGTGTTACATAAGATCAAACCATTCCTGCTAGAGGACAATTATGGTTGTTGGTGATAAAGGCTCAGTTGCGACCAGTGGTAAGTTTCTAAGCAGGAATGGTTTAATCTTTTGTAACACTTTACTATTGTATTTTTTGTAAACTGGAAATTTTTGTATGTTTGTAAATAAAATTTTGAATTTTAAAGAATTTAATATATACAACATTTTGTAATTAGTCCTAAAATGGTCCAATAATGTTTAATCAACTAAATTTGCCAATATAGTCCCATACAAGAGAGGGTTTTCAGCTTGTCGTAACTCAGATCTACTTGTTGGGTCATTCACTCCTCCTTGATGTGACCCTCGGGTCCATCCTTTTATTAGTTGGCCTCATGTCAATTTTCTTCAAATCGTAATTAGGGATGGGCGGAACGACTTCCTGTTTGGTTCGCTCCAGAATTTTTGAACATTGCAAAAACTTGGAACCAAATAACAAACCCCAATGAAGTCTATGGGACTCAAACTGTAAAAATCAAAAGTTCCCATTTTGAAGGCTTATATGGAAGTTATTGGGCATACAATGGTTATGGGGGTCCAGGTACTTCCCTGGCGGACATGTATCAATGAAAAAAAGTTTGCAGTGATTTACTGATTCTTAAAGTGAAAGCATCAAAATGAGAATTAACAATAAACCATAAAATTAGAAATTCCTTTCAGTATAGTGCCTGGGGGGGGGGGGGTCCCCTTAGTCTAACTGTAAAGTGGCACATCTGTACTGTGTATAGAAGATGCTGCAGAAATAATTGCATTTATAACACCAAAATAAATAACATTTTCCTTACAAGCTTTCTTTATTTTGTAATGGCTTGGGGAGCCAGTCTGTATGATGAGGCCACAATGTAGTGCACTGGGAACACGATTAGAGATTTTTTTTTAAATTAAATTCAGATGTCTTTTCCACAGACTTTGGATAGAAATAACAGGTGTAGAAAAATTGGTTTTTGGGTGTCTGTGGTGCCTTCGAACCGTAACCCTATAGAGGTACTCTTAATGAAAGCAAGAATTGGCCTTGCTGTAAAAAATTGAAATGATATGCATCTGTCAAACAGCCGTGGAAAAATTGGTCTTTAGGTGTTAATTGTGCCCATGAAACCTACACCACCAAAATTCTTTCAGATGAAATCAACACCAACAACACTAAGCAGCCTAGAAGTCTTGCAAAGATTCCACATCCCAAAAACACTTAATCAGGGACATCGGCATCAGGGGCTTCATAGCTGGTGGTAAACCAAAACTGATTCATTTTGATAAATATCAAATGGTCCACATAGTCTGTGGACAGATGCGTTCTATTATCAGTAACAATACCTCCGGCAGCACTGAGTACTCATTTAGAAAGCACACTGGATGCAGGGCAGCCCAGCAGCTAAAATGTATACTGGGCAAGTTCTGGCCAGTGGTCTATTCTCATGACTCAGTAACCCAGTGTATCATAAACTGGAAAGCTCTCCATCTCTGTTTTAGCCCCTAGATAATCGTCCATCATATGATGCAGATGCTACCAATGAGATGTGGAAGCTGAGAGCCCTGGGCAGCGAGGAATAAAAAAATTGTGAAATGCTTCACATCTCTTGACTAACAGAAGCCTCAAAACTTCATTTTTCATAACACTGTAACCTACCAGAGCCGAAAAAAGCATTCGATAAACTCCTCTTAAAAGTGTCCTCAAGAGATTTCATCTTCTGCACCCTCTGTGTGTGAGTTCTGAGACTTTCCCCTTGTAACGGTGGTCAAGGAGGGTTGCCAATGAATAGTGATCTTTCTCCTTGATGCTTTGTATTCTTAGGTCCTTTTGCTGGCTTTGAAGCATGAGGGAGTCCATGCACCTCAAGTACGCGGAAGCATGAGAAGCAGACTCCTCTGGGTCACTGAGGATTACAGTAACTGAAACTGCCTCCTCCCTATATATATAGGCACTTCAGTATACATCAGTTTGTGTCCGTATTGCTGAAAAAAACAGCATGGGCCCCCCAGTCCATACCAGGCCTGCCAATCTATACCAGGCCCACAATGCACTGCTCAGGCGCAGTGAATAAATTACATGACATCATGTAATTTATTCATTTCACCTGAGCAGTGCATTATGGGGCGTTCATGACGTCAGATCCCTATAAAAGAGCTGTCAAACTCAAACAGCTCATTACACGTGGGAGGCGTCTTGAGAAGCAAGAGCTTCTTTTTTTTTTTCTATTTTTCTGTTGAGGACGGGCAACGTGATTGATGATGGATTTACATCAGGGGACACTATTTTTTTATTTTTATTTTTTAATAAAGGACTTGTCTGAGACTAGCTTTTGTCTTTATTTTTTGTATACTTTTTTGGTGAATGGGTAGGGGTACAATGTACCTGATATCCATTCATATGGGGGGGGTGGGATCTGGGGGCTCCCTTGTTAAAGGGGGCTTCCAGATTCCGATAAGCCTCCCCCCAAAGACCCCCACAACCACAGCCCATCAACTTGGGGGCAAGGTGCTTTAGGGTCGGGGGGCAGAGCACCCACCCCCCCCCCATGTTGAGGGCATGTGGCCTGGTATGGTTCAGGAAGGGGGGCGTTGGCTCGCCCCCACCCCCATCCTGGCCAGCCAGGCTGTGCGCTTGGATAAGGGTCTGGTATGGATTTCAGGTGGACCCCACACCGTTTTTTTTTTATTATTTTGGCGCAGGGTTCCCCTTAAAATCTATACCAGACCCAAAGGGCCTGGTATGGATTTTGGGGGGGGGATCCCATGCCGTTTTCATTTTTTATCTGTATTGCCGGGAGCCAACAATACATTACAGCTGCGAGCAAGTTTAAATTACATTTCTTTCCTTTAGAAATGTCAGTATTGCTGCAGCAGGCTACAAACATCGTACCGATGCGCCACTTTACAGGCACATTAAGGGGGCTCCCAGGCATGATATTTAAAGGAATTTTTCGTTTTTATTGTTTCACTTTAAGCGTTATTAAAATCACTGCTCCTGTAAAATGATTGTTTTAAAGTACCCGGGTCCTCACACACTTTTTTGGGCCAATAACTTGCATTTAAGCCTTTAACCACTTTACCGCTGCTCACTAGAGCTCTACTGCGGCAAAGTGGCTCTTGTAGGTCTGACGACGTAGACCTACGTCGCCAGACACTCCCCCTTCTCTCCCACTGTATGCAGTCACAGCGGGAGTTGGGCCAGGGGAGGAGCAGCGGCAATCGCCGCTGCTCTTCCCCGATCATTGGGGAATCGAGTCTGGAGATCCGCCCGCTTGTGTAAACAAAGCGGGTGGATGTCCTAAGTGACAGGGAGTGACAGATCGGAGTGTTCAGCATAGCTCAACCTGCGATCTGTCCCTGTGTCACATAATCACCTCCCCCCACACATGTCAGTAAGCACCAGGCATACATTAACCCCTCCCTCTCCAATAAAATTAACCCCTTCCCTGCCAGTGTAATTTTTACAGTAACAGTGCATATTTATAGCACTGATTACTGTAGAAATGTCACTGGTAACCCCAAAAGTGTCAAAAATGTCAGTCAAGGGTCCGATCAGTCCGCCGCAATGTCGCAGTCCCGCAAAAAAAACGTAGATCACCGCCATTACTCGTTAAAAAAAAAAACACCAAAAACGACAGAAATCTTTCCCTTAGTTAGTAAACGCAATAACTTTTGCGCAAACCAATAAAAATACGCTTATTGCTATTTTTTTTACCAAAAATATGTAGCAGAAAACAAATTGGCCTAAAATGATAAAAAATTTTGATTTTTACATTTTTTTGGGGGGGAATTTCATATAAAAAAATGTGAAAAATATTGTTATTTTTTCAAAATTGTCGCTCTTTTTTTGTTTATAGCGCAAAAAGTAAAAATCGCACAGGTGATCAAATACCACCAAAAGAAAACTCTGTTTGTGGGAAAAAAAGGACGTAAGTTTCGTTTGGGTACGGTTTTGCACGACCGCGCAATTGTCAGTTAAAGTTTTACAGTGCCGAATCGCAAAAAGTGGCCCAGACGTAAGACAGCAAAATCCTCCGGTGGTAAAGTGGTTAAAATTAGGACTTTTGATTTTTCATATTCATGTCCCATAGACTTTATTGGAGTTCACATGTTCCCTAGAACATTTCTGCTGTTCGAGATGTTCAGGTGCGAACCAAACAGGGGGGTGTTCGGCTCATCACTACTGAAGAAATGAGAGTTATGGGTGAATAGACAGACCCATAGTGGAAATGTAAAAATTCCTCTGGTCCATACAGGGTATACAGGTTCAGAAGCTAAGCTGGTAATTGGGTTTATACTTGTTTGTCCACCTCCAGCTGAAGCCAAAATCAGTCTTGCAGAGGGAGTGTCTGTCCAGTAACTGATAAGCAGGAGACCCCTTGGTGGGATTACAGGAGGAGGAACTCTAAGGCTCCTTTCACACAGTAGGTCCGTCAAACGGACTCCGCTTTTCTCAGCGGGGGATCGATCTGCCGATCCCCCGCTGAGCAGGAGAATGACAGCTGTTCTCCGCGCTGTGTGCGGAGACACAGCTGTCACAGCCCCATAGATCTCTATGGGAGAATCGGATGGGAACGGACCGTTTCCATCCGTCCAGATTTGACGGATCGGATCGGGTGTCAGCGCACATGTCTCCACTGACATCTGATCCCCCATAGAGATGCATGGGGGGACCGTTCAGATCCGCCAAAAAAACGGACAGGCGGATCTGAACGGTCCGCCTGTGTGAAAGGGGCCTTAGAGGGGAATTTATTAAAACTGGAGTAGCCATAATCTGGGGCAGCTGTGTATGGCAATCAATCAGCTTCTATCTTTTATCTTTAAAGCTTAACTAAACAAGCTGAAGATAGATACTGATTGGTTGCCAGCTGATCCAGATTCTGTTTGATCCTGTTTTGATAAATTACCCCTTAACCATTTACCGACCGCTCTATAGCGGAATGATGACTTCAGCGCAGCTGGCTAGTTTTGGGAGGCCATCATATGAAAGCCTCCCATGATTGCACCCACTACACACCCGCTGTGTAGTGCAGGCAGCGCGCTCTGTGATCACAGTGTCCGGAGAACACTGCTGATCACAGATTGAGGTAAAGAGCCAATCAGCGGCTCTTTACCATGATCAGCTGTGAAACAGATGTAACAGAGAAACAGATGTAAACATAAGCTATTTATCTGCACTTTTTTCCTTGAGCTGACAGCATAACGAGAGAAGAAGAGAGCTTAGAACTGGCTTCTGTAAAAGGGACATGTACACTGAAAATCAAGGCACTGATTATCCGTGTCCTGATTATCAGTCCAGTCCCACCAATGCCCACCGGTGCTGCCGATCTGTGCCCACCAATGCCTCCTTATCAGTGTCACCTATCAGTGCAGCCTCATCAGTGCCCATCAGCGCTTCATCATCAGTGCCCACCAGTGCAGCCTCTCAATGCCCATCAGTGCAGCTTTATCAGCGCACATCAACATAGGAGAAAAATTACCTGTTTGCAAAATTTTATAACAAATTATGAACATTTTTTTTATTTAGCAAAAATTAAAAAAAAACAGTGGTGAATAAATAAAAGCATAAGAAAGCTCTATTTGTGTGAAAATAAAAAATGTGTTTGGGCACAGTGTTGTATGACCGCACAATTGTCATTCAAAGTTTGACAGAGCTGAAAGCTGAAAATTGGCCCGGGCAGGAAGGGGATAGAAGTGCCCAGTATGCAAGTGGTTATTGTCATATTATCGGCTTTCCCTGATGGCTGTGATTATTTAGGAAATAATAAATGCACTCTTACATCTTTATCTGTTTGGTCTGGTGAAATAAATCCATCACTAAAATCTGCTTATAGATCTCTTCTAGACAGCTCAGGTGACAACTTCTGATTGTTATGCCTCGTACACACGCATCGATTATTGGCCGTGAATTTTCAGCCAACGTCCGATCGGCCGTTTTTCGGCTTGTTAGTATGATGCTTCCGACAACCGACTCCGACTTTTCGGCCGAAAAAAATCTGGTGTGCAGGCTATAAAATTTTTGTTGGCCAACAACACAACGGCCGATTTTCCGTCAGTCAGGACAGATTTCGGCAGACAAAAATCTGATAAGCAAGTCTGGGCATGCTCAGATAAGAAAAAACACAAAGAAAATAAACCAACACATGACATCACTTCTGAAGTAGGTTTTTGTTGGCCGAGAAAAATCGTGTGCAGTCTAGGCTCATTCCAACCAACAAAACACAGCTCTGGACAAAAGTCGGACGATCGGTCGGCCAATAATCGTTGCGTGTGTACGAGGCTTTACTCTCCAAAAAAACAATAAAACATTTTCTAAGGTTTTCTTCTGCCCATTTGGAAATTAAGAGTTTCACATTATTTATACAGATGGTTTTCTTTCTTCCTAGATTAGTTATGGAGCCAGAGACACTTTACTGAGTGATAGAAAGATGTATCCAAACTTTTTCCGGACAGTTCCGGATGATGAGATGCAATATGTGGCCATAGCAAAGTTACTGGAAAGGATGAAGTGGAACTGGGTCGGGATCCTTACATCTGATGATGAATACGGAGAGAGGGAGATCCGACAACTCAGCAAACATTTATCTAATCATGGAATTTGTATTGAATTCAAGATTCTGGTGTCTGTAAAGAATTATAATAAAATTCCTCCAGAGCTGCAAACCTCAACTACGGAAGTTCTTATTATTTGTGGCTCAGTTAGTATGACTTATTACAAGTTTTTGATGAATAATATCCCTTATTACACAGAGAAAACATTTATTCTACCAGATTCTTGGTCAATGAGTGATGTCTTTTTTGATTTCAGTAACTGCAGCTTGGTGTTTACTTACCCATTTCTCTACATAAAGGGATTGCTGGAATATTTTGATAGTTTTAAACTATCCAACCACTTAAATGACCCCCTGATGGAGGATATTCTCATAACTGAATGTAGATGCTTTGCAAAAAACCAAATGAAAAATGTCCTTATTCCACTCACAACTGGATATTCTCTTATGAACTGCAGTTTGGGGACAGGTTCATTTAGTTTATATTTTCCTGATGAGAAAGTATCCTATAGAGTTTTTATCTCAGTCTACATTATGGCTCAAGCATTACAGGACATGGATTTCTCTTTTAAAATAAAGAACAAAAAATCTGAAATAAATCCACACACAATAAAGTATAAGGTGAGAGGGTTGAATGAAAGGTTACTCGTATCTTTTTATACTCAGTCAGTTTATTATTGGAACACAATGTGCCCAGACACGTCCTTCAGCCACACAAACATCACCCCCAATTTAGGGCTCTTTCACACAGCCCGTCCGTCAGACGGACTCCGTTTATTTCAGTGGGGGAACGATCTGCCGATCCCCCGCTGAGCAGGAGAATGACAGCTGTTCTCCACACTGTGTGCGGAGACACAGCTGTCAGAGCCCAATACATCTCTATGGGGGAATCAGATGGGAACGGACCGTCGGTCCGTTCTCATCCAATCCCATCCAATCCGATCCATTGGATGGATGGAAAATAGGGTTTCCATCCGTCCAGGTTTGATGGATCGGATCGGATGTCAGCGGACATGTCTCCACTGACATCCGATGCCCCATAGGAATGCATGGGGGGACCGTTCAGATCCGCCAAAAAAACTGACAGGCGGATCTGAACGGTCCGCCTGTGTGAAAGGGGCCTTAGGTTCATGTTTAGTTTAGAGGCCGCCCCACAAGAAATCCCTGACATTGGGAGATTTAACCCTTTCAATTCCAGAGCTGTTTTACCATTTTTGCACATATGTTTAAAAAATCATCTTAGGCCTGAAGATTATGTAAAACCCACAAACAATATTTTCAGAAACCAGAGACCCTGGAGAAAAAAATGGTTGTGGTTTAAACTGTTTATATCACATGATATTAGCACAATGGTTTACTAAATGTAACACTGCCCCCTTGGGGGTTGCTGGTTTTTAACACTTTTGGATTCCCCTAGGTTACCCGTACCAACTGCATGCAGAAATCTTAACACTTTGTGTCTGGCTCAGTCAATGATCAGTCTAGGGGTTGGTTTTTTTGTTGTTTTTATTTGATATTGGGATGGGAGAAGGGATAAGTGGGATACTCCAACAATTGAACTATTCACAATTCTGAGGACTTCCAACTGGAGAATGCGGCAAGGCTGCTACTTCATCCTGTCACTGGATGAATCTGAGGTAAATGTTCCTTCTTGTATTTCTCTTCAGGGCACTACCTGGTACCCCCTTTCCTCCACCAACTGACACCCGTCCACTGACTACACTACTCCAGAGTGGTCCCCTTCCTGGGCAGACCCTTAGGCAAGATCCTCTGTACTCACGAGTCACGATACTGCTTTCCAGATTCTCACAGTGCCTCAACTCCTTCAGTCAGCTCTCCTGGACCTCAGGGTTCAGCTCCACTCCTCGGGTTCACCAGGCTGACTGCCTGTGACTATGCACCAACTACTTCAGAAGAGGAGGCAGCCGGCACCCTCCTTCTGGGACTCTGCTTCCTGCCAAAGACCTTGTGTGCATGTGCCCCTGGCTTTTTATTCATTTCCCCACAATGCACTGAGACAGCCATCTGTGCCAATCCCTGGGGCTGTATCAAAGCCTGTGTCCTCATTGGCCAGGTTTTCTCCACTGTCCAATGTGCCGCCCCATTGGGCAAAGTGGGGACACTCCCTCAGGCCATATGAACCACACACTGGGCACATTGAGCAGACTTAACTCTCAGATCCTGCTCCCTGTTAGGCAGAGTGCAATATAGAATTTGCCTGCTGCTTCTCTGATAGGCAGACAGAGCCAAAAACTATAGTCACTCTCTAGCACCTACCTAGGAGGGTGCTACATAAATGCAATCCTTTGTTTTCAGTAAAACAGCAGAGGGCCATCAATGAGTACCTGTGTAAGTATGGCACAATTACAGGGTCAGGGGAGCTTGGCTTTTTTCCCCACGCCAGTGGCTTTTGATTAAGGATGCATGCATCGTCCTGTCACCATTTGAGGAGGCCACAAGAATGGGGAGCTGGGACGATGCATGCATCAGTGACACTATCCCTATAGACTACCTGCTGGAGCACACACTTTGTGGAATCATGGACAGGGTACTTGAGGCAGAACAGCGGGAGGAAGAGGAGGACTTCCTTTCCTCGCCAGTCCCCCTTTTTGCAGATATCATGCCTGCAGGGGCACAAAACACACAAGAGGAAGAGGAGGAGGATTGCAGCAGCATGGATGTAGAGGATAGCATACAGCAGTCTTCAAGGGATGGTTTTGATTCCCCAGAAACCCCAGGAGTTGTACGTGGTTGGGGAGAGGTTGCTCCTGCTGACAATGTCATCCTTAGTGACCCAGGGGACTCAGAAGCTCATGCCTCCTCCAACTTACATTGCATGGGCTCCCTGATTCTGCAAAGAATGCAAAAGGACCCGAGAATTTGTGCTATCAAGGAGAGGGATAATTACTGGTTGGAAACCCTTCTTGGTCCACGTTACAAGGGTAACGTTTCAGAGCTCATCTTGCCTTTGCAGAGGGAGCAGATGATGAAAAATCTTGAGGAGGCCTTGAAAAAAAATGTGTGTACCACCTTTCCAGACACTGGAAGGTTAACATTCTCTGGATGTGTTTGTGAGGCATTGTTCAGCCAAAGGAGGAGCGGTGGAGAAGACTGACCGATGCCTTTAAACAGTTCTTTACTCCTCAGCAGCACCCAGGGCTGTTAGGTTTAAGCAACCATCGCCAGCATCTCCATCATATGGTGCATGATTATCTAGGTGCAAAAGCAGACTTGGAGACCTTTCCAGCTGCGCATCCACTGGGTTACTGGGTCTTGAGGATGGATCACTGGCCAGAACCTGCTCAATATGCAATGGAGTTACTGGCCTGTCTGCTTCCAGTGTGCTTTCCGAACAGACGTCCAGTGTTGCTGGAGGTTTGGTGATGGACAAAAGAGTGCGTCTGTCCACAGACTCTGCTGACCAGCTGACTTTTATCAAAATGAACCAGTCCTGGATCAACAAGAGCTATCAAGCCCCTGATGCTGATGTAACTGATTGAATTTGCTAGGGGTCTGCCATCTCTTGAAGACTGCATATGCTGCCTATCCTATTCCTCAACCTTGATTCTGCTAGCTTCCAACAATGTTTTTGGTTTAGGTCACTACCAACCCCCAAGGCCTAATTTTTCTGTACTTGTATGACAGGTGCATACAATTTAAATTTCGTATGCAATTTTTAACAGCAGGCCCTATCCCTGTGCCCTTTGGCCAGCAAGGGTAACTGTGAGGGGTTACGGTGTTCAGGCACCACCAACACCAAAGGCCCAATTTTTGGAACCGGTATGACAAGTACATGCGATTTCAAATTTGTATGGAATTCTTACCAGCAGGTCCCGTTCCTGCACCCAGCAAGAGTAACTGTAAGGGGTTGGTTAGGGTGTTCAGGCAACAGTAACAGCAAAGGCCCAATTTTTGGCACCTGTATGACAAGTACATGTGTTTTTAAATTTGTATGGAGTTCTTGGAGTTCAGGAGTAACTGCGAGGGGGTTGCGGTGTTCAGGGACCACCAACACCAAAGGCCCAATTTCAGTTTCAGTTCCTGCTGATACTAAACCTCAAGGTCCCCATCACTCCAGCCAGTTTGCATAGCCGCCACCCAACCTTGGCCAAGTCAGATGACGGCGCCCCCACTAGATCACTGATAAGAACACATACAACACTTGATCTTTGCCAATTTCAAATTTGTATGGAATTTTTACCAGCAGGGCCTGTTCCTGCGCCCAGCAAGAGTAACTGCAAGGGGTTGCGGTGTTCACGCACCACCAACACCCAAGGCCCAATTTTTCTGCACCTCTAGGACAATAGACAAGTACATGCGATTTCAAATTTGTATGGAATTCTTACCAGCATGTCCCGTTCCTGCGCCCAGCAAGAGTAACTGCAAGGTGTTGGGGTGTTTAGGCACCGCCAACAACCAAGGCCCAATTTTTCTGCACCTGTATGACAAGTACATGCGATTTCCAAATTGGTATGTAATTTTTACCAGCAGGGCCCATTTCTGCGCCCAGCAAGAGTAACTGCGAGGGATTGGGGAGTTCAGGCACCGCCAACAACCAAGGCCCAGTTTTACTGCACCTGTAAGACAAGTACATGCGATTTCCAAATTGGTATGGAATTTTTACCAACAGGGCCCGTACCTGCGCCCAGCAAGCGTAACTGTGAAGGGTTGGGGTGTTCAGGCACCTGCCAACAACTAAGGCCCAATTTTTCTGCACCTGTATGACAAGTACATGCGATTTACAAATTGGTATGGAATTTTTTAGCAGCAGCCCAGCAAGAGTAACTGTGAAGGGTTACAGTGTTCAGGCACCACCAACAACCATTGCCCAATGTTTCGGCACCTGTATGACAAGTACATGCCATTTGAAATTTGTATGTATATTTGTATATGACATTTTTTGCTTCAGAAATGTCATTATAGCTGCAGCAGGCTACATACATCATAGAGATGCACTACTTTACAGGCACATTCAGAGGACCCCCAGGCACGATATTTGAAGGAATTTTTTATTTTTATAGTTTCACTTTAAGCCTCATTAAAATCAGTAAATCAGTGCTCCTTTAAAAACAATGACTTTTAAAAACTTTTTTTGCATTGCTACATGTTCCCCAGGTCAGGACCCAGACCCTCATACACTTTTTTGGGGCAATAACTTGCATCTAAGCCTTCAAAATGAGGCCGTTTGATTTTTGATGTTAGAGTCCAATAGACTTCAATGGAGTTTGTTACTCTGTTCGCGGTGTTCTGGTGTAAACCGAACCGGGGGGTGTTCGGCGCATCATACTGGTGACCCTAGCATAGGGAACAAACTATTCAGTGAAAGGGATTACAAAAGGACTGGTGGCCATTCGCTAAAAGTAGAAGAAAAACGTTTTAACCCTAAAGGGTTTATTATTATACATATTATAATATTATTATTATATTATTTACGTCAGGTCAGAAGGAGCGGGGACACGAGAGGCCTGGTATGGACTGGGGGACCCCACACTTTTTCCAGCAATACTGACATAAACTGATATAAACTGAAGTGCCTATATATATATATATATATATATACTTTGTGGTATACATTGCACTATCTGATCTCAACAAACTGTAAAAAGCATACATTTCTCTCCCTGCCAGCAATGATACTACCTGTTAAACTTACTACACTCTCCCTGAAGGAATTCCACTTATAAATCACTCACTGGCCAAGGGATTCAAACCCTCAACCTCTCAATTGCAAGCCTGATATTCTACCACCTACACCACCATCAAGCCTGCTTAGCTGAACATACTCTCCCTGCCTAACTAACTTCTATTTAGCCCTACTCACACACAGTGCACAGAAGCCTTATATAGTGTTGGGCGTGTACTATGCCCCTGAGCCATGATTGGCTAAAGGTACCTGCCTTTGGCCAATCATAGCACAGATGATTTGATATGCCAAATCATGGAGGTCAGAGTCCATGCTTTAGCCAATCACATAATGCACTGCCAGTGTGTAGTTCATTATGGATGCGGGAACTTGAAATTCCAGTGAGGAAGCCCATTTGTTCGTAATTCGGCGAACGGGCTGTGTTCGAGTAGAACTTAGGTTAGACTCAAACACAAAGCTCATCCCTACAGGTCAGTAATAAGGGTAAAACAAAGTACATTACACATTATCCTAAATTTAAATGCAGAACACTTTATTAAACAGACAATAGCAGGAGACCCCAGTAGCAGACGGTCCAGCTCCTACCCATAATAGTCTATGAGGCAAAGCTCATAAAATGTTCCATCATTCTGATACAGTTGAATTAATGTATCATAGATTTCTTGAGGGGTATTGTGGATACATATTACTGTCCCATTTGAAGTAATCCAAACCACATTCTCAGTGTCCATTAAGTAGCTGCCCATCATTTTCTCGGTCACCCTGTGCCCCTAATAGACACAGTGTGACTTACACATAAAAGGGACCTAGGGAGCTTAGGCAGGAATTTCCCAACCTCTCTAAGGTAAGCTGGGTTCCACGGGCCCCCCAACCAAAGTGACTCCCATCACATCTCTCCCCTTTCGGAAGGAGACTAAACTGGAGGAGACCCCAGCCAGGTTGACTTAGTCTGTAGTTCCGGTCCCCCAAAGCCCGTGTCCACACAGTTCCCCAAACAAATTGTCCCGAACAGAACATTACTCACCTAACCAACCTCTGCCTCTCTCATAGAACATACCCGCCACTGGGGAGATGTGCGAATGGGCCTTTCTCCCTGGAGTCCTGTCAGCCACTGGAAAGAAGACAGGGTGGCTGGGCTCCCTCTGTCAAGCTGTTGGGCATCTGGGCTGACTGTCCATCATCCCTGGGATATATAGGTGAGGACCGTATTCCAGTCCACTCCCTCAGGAAATCCATCCTTTGTTAGTTGAGGGCAGAGGCAAGCAGCACTCTGCTCTGTTGCCAGCTCTTCTGCTGGGGACTCCACATAATCCACTCTGGCTAACTGTTGGGGGGGGGGGGGGGGCTGGCTTCAACCACTCCAAGACTGTGGATCTCTCACTGGGAAGGAAGGACGACCACCTTCTCTTCCAAACTGTGTATCTGCAGTTGACGAGATGAGCCAGTTTTTCCATCTCCCAGACTCCTGGACTCCTGCTGTGGAGCAAGTATGACTTCCTTTGCTTTGTCATTACACTGCCGTTGGGAAGTGACTGACACCTTCCCACCCTGGGCCTTTGGAACTGCTGCTAGTGTGGGGCAGAGGTCTTGGACCCTCTGTCCAGTTGTCAGTGCTTCAGCTGGAGAAGTTTCTTGTAACTCCACAAATGCTGATTGTAGGAAATCCCATGTCCCTGAAGCTGCTGTTGGTGCTGGGCAGAGCTCAGTGATGTTCTGCCAGAATGACCACTGTTCTGCTGGAGGTTCACTAGGTGGTTCCTCCTCTACAGAAAAGTCTATTAAATCCCCAGTCTCTGGGATTGCTGATAGTCCACACAGGCTGGTGGCCCATGGGCCCAGTGCCATCACTTTGGCAGGTGACTTATCATCCATAACATCCTCTGATGAAAAGTCAATTAAATCCATGACTTCTGTGATCCATGGCTGGGGACTTAGGATGGCTTCCTCTTTTTCTGAGCCCTTCAACTGCAGCTGGGAGGATAAGCTGGCTGCTTCATCTCCCTTACCTTTATCCAGCTGCTGGACAGACGCATTCCAAGCTTGTCCTGTGCAGAAACAGGTTCATCAAGGTCAGTCAACACTTGCTGAATCTGCCATAAGACCTCCACTTCCATAGCTGTGGGTGGAGAAGGGCAAAGCCCACTGTTACTCTGCCACATTGCTGATACTTCAGCCGATATTTCAGGACTACCGGCCAGTACTTCTGGATAGCCCCAGGCAAAAGGAGCCCAGCCCTGGCACTGAGCAGAGTCTAGCACCCGTCTGTAGGCAATCTTGAGCTCCAATTCCTGAACGGCCAGAAACTCCATATCTTCCAGTGCCCAGAGCACTTCCGTGATGTTTAGGATCTCTTCTCTGTAATCCATAATTTCCTCCAACCGCCACTCCAGATCACTCCCAAAGTTAGAGTCCCCTGTCAGCTTCCCATACAACAGTCCCAGGCCGCCGTAGCAAAAGCCTTCCTTTGGGCTGTCATCTGCTATCCAAAGGCATGTTTGGGATACATGCCACCAGAGGGCTCTATAGCTCTCTTCCAACTACATCTCTGCCCAGACCAGCCTGCTTAACTCAGCTGTCTGCTCCTTGTATGTTTTTTTTCTCCCAAAAACAGCATCCGCAATTCATACTACAAACAGTAACTTTCCTGGATGGTGGGGGGAATTTTTCCCTGGTGTCGCTGCTCATGGTCTAGCGCTTCTTTCCAGAGTTTCAAGCAGATAGAATCATACCATCCCAGCAGCACCTGCTCTGACACTGGTCCCCTGTGCTGTATCCACATCTCTCGCAACCTCTTTCTGAATTCCTCTTCCATGATGGCTGGTGTCTGTACCTCTCCTCTTCTGCTATCCGGACCTTGGATCCCAGTGGACGTTTGGATGTTTTAGACTGCAGGAAGCATCCTACCACTGCCACCAAATGTGACGGAACTGACCCACAGTGTGCTTGTGTGCTTCCGTCAGTATACTGCTTCCTCCAGTCTTGAACATAGATATCAGATATTATAGCCGCTCTACATAAAAGACTATCTGACAAATAGCTTGTATGAGATCTGGAACTGTTTATTGAACAAGCTCACAAAGAATATATACCCCACCAGGTCAGGTGAGGCTGATTACATTATCGTATGCAGATGAAATGTTATACAGAAATAGAATTAACATTCCAATTTTTCCACACCTGTTTGACAGGTGCATATAATTACAATTTTTGACTAGTGATGGGCTTAACGTTCAAGTTGAACATAAGTTAGACTCGAACATTGGGTGTTCGTGTGTTCGCCGAACACACAAACAAATGGGGCGCTCAGCGGGAGGCACCATTGAGTGCCCCATAATGCACTGCGTGATTGCAGTATATTAAATGCTTTTGATTGGCCAAAGCATGCACATGACCTGTATGCTAAGGTCAATCACAGCACAATGTCCTGTCAGAGTCATGATTGGCCAAAGGCATGGTGCCTTTAGCCAATCATAGCTCAGGGTGTAAGTCTACACCCCATACTATGTAAGGCTGCTTACATGGCAGCCGTGTGTAGTGTGTTAGGAGTGGAGATTAAGCAGGTAGTTTGTGCTTTGTGCTTTGATGTTCAGTGCAGTCAGTGCAGCGTAGTGTAGGGCTGATTCATCTTGTGTACCACAGTGTAGTGCAGTCAGTGTAGTGCTGTGCTGTGATTCTTGTTTACCACAGTGTAGTGCAGTCAGTGTAGTGCTGTGCTGTGATTCTTGTGTAACACAGTGTAGTGGGGCCACTGACGTGTTGGTGTATACAACACTGTCACTCCACTGATCCCATTTTTTTCTTCATTGAGATATATATATATATATATATATTTTTTTTTTTTTTATTTTTTTTTAATTTTTAATTATTTATTTATTTTTTGCAGCATCGGGCTCTCTTGCTGCAAAACTGGTGCTCCCCCTTCTGTGTCACATGTACTATTACTTCTGCATCAGAGGTGAATGTTTTTTTTTTTGTGACACAGCAGCACCAATTTTATTTAGGGCATAATTGCTGCCCTCCCTTTTGGGTCGTAGGTGCTATTCCTTCTGCATCAGCAGAGGTTTTCTTTTTTTTGGGGGGGCTTTTTTATTTATTAAAAAAAAAAATATATATAATAAAACGGTTTATAGCGCACCATCTACAAAAATATTGCAACCAAGCACCATATTCCCTTCCCACACAATAATTAAAAGTAATAAAAATCCCCCCCCCCCCAAAAAAAAAAAAAAAAGAATAAAATGGTTTACAGTGCAACAAGCACAAAAGTATTGCACCCAAGCATCAAATTTCCATCCCACATTCTGTAATAAAAAGTTATAAAAACCCCCCACAAAAATCCCCATCCTGTCCGAAAGGCCAACAAGGAAAGGCAGACACACACAAGCCACTACAAGAGGGCAAGCAACTCTGTGTCTACATTGAAAAGTGGTGGTGGTGGACATGGTGCATCCTGTGCTGGCGGGGCGTGCTTGTCTTTTTTTTCCAGTGCTGGCTGTGTTATTGAGCCACAGCATGCAAAAGAGTTGGTGGAGTGGATAACTAAGCCGTCATTGTCCTCCTCATCCTCTGTCACACTGGCTCATACTAGTTTGCCTTCCACTGCAGCTGCCAAAGCGGCCTGTTCCACAGGCTCCTTGTCCACAGCTACTCCTTCTGTAGCCTCACCATCATGCACAGAGAAGACACCTCAATTATTTGATAAAAGTGCCAGCTACATGATGCTGGATGATGTGCAGCAATTTGAATGCTCCAATGTTGGTTCCTAGGTTGAGAAAGGGAATAACATGAGCCTAGAGAGAGGGGGAGACAATGACGGACAAGAAACTAGCAGTCATGTTCCCTCAGCTGCAGCATACTGCCAAGTTTGCTCCAGTGACACCGAGGGAGGGAATGATGAGGTCACTGAGTGTACTTGGGTGCCTGAGAGAATAGAGGATGAAAGTGAGGAGGAGGAGGAGGTGGCACAACTCCAACAAGGCAGGATGTCTTCCAGGAGCCTGCATAAGGGCAGCCACCCTATTGCATCACACCACAGAGCTCCACAGGTGCTAACTCCCTGCTGACTTCCAAAAGTTTATTGGTGTGGGCTTTTTTCAACACACGTGCAGCAGACCGCAGCATTGCTGTTTGCAATCTCTGTCTAAAGTGGATCAAGCATGGCCAGAACACCAGCCGCTTGGGCACCACATGCTTGACAAGACATATGACAACCTGCCATGCAGTTAATTGGCAACAGCACCAAAAAAGACCAACATCATAATAAAATGCAGACTTCTCCTTGCTCCCCATCTCGGATCTCTACCCCTACTATACCTCAAGTCTTCTCAAAAACCTGCACTGAGAGGGATGATGGTATAGCAATTGGTAGCTAGTTCCTAGTATATCAGTTCTAGAGACAACTATTCACAGCCACATCTAATGTATTCGAGAAAACCATATAAAAACAGAGAAAAAACACAGGGGGTCCTATGGACTCTCCGCGTTGTACTCCAAAATGACAGGACTTTACAGGATGTGGAGTTGTCATATATAGATGAGCACAAATATATATAAAAATATAGAAAAAATATATTTTAATATAAAAATATATTTTCGAAAATTGATTTTTCTGTCTAACATGTCTGTAACAATGACGTATATTTGGTTATTATACCCTGAAAAATCCCCCTCCTCCACATTTGAATGGAGTCACTGAACTGTGGTTCTCCTCCCTTCTTTCTTTCTACATTAATTGGGATGCGGGTATTTATACCAATAATATACAGTTTGGGCTCGTTCAAAAAATATATAAAAATATAATGTTTTATTGAGAATACAAATGTGTTTATAACATTTTACATCCATATTAGAAAAAAGATAAGAACATTAATATCAATACAAACTCATTGTTTGCTATGGATAGAAACATAATGTACTGACACATATTGATATTAACCACGTAACGACCAGCCACGTAGACCTACGTCGGCTGACTTTAAGTGGTTGTACCGGGTTGATGCCTCTAGCTAAAGGCATCAACCCAGTACCGTTTTTTTAGAGCCAACGATCGGCTTTCCGGCAGTAACAACCAAAGCCGCTCAGGAGCCACTCGACCATTACCCCAGCGAGCGGGAGGGGACGCCCCCCCTCCCGCTGCCTTCTGCAGCTCTGCCCGAGTCTCCCGTCCTACCGGGCAGAGACTCGGGAGACTCGGCTGCTAATAGCGCCAAATTTAAAAAGTGAATGTATTCACTTTTTAAAATTGGCGCCATTAGCAGCCAAGTAACCCAGATGTGACGTCATGGAGGCTGCCTCCGAGTTACGTCATCGGAGACCCGATCGAAGCCACATCCGGCTTAGATTGGGACTCCATCCAGCCGGCGGACGCACCGATCCCTCCATAAAGAGTACCTGTCACTGCATATTGCTGTCACAAGGGATGTTTAAATTGCTTGTGACAGCAATAAAAGTGATCATATTTTTTTTAAAAAAAACCTGTGCTAAAATTAAATAAATAAATAAAATAAATAGGAAAAAAAAATTTTAGCCGCCCCCGTCGCCGTGAGCTCGCGCACGAAAGAAAACATATCCGGAAGCCGCAAATTAAATCGCTATTCAAACCACACATGTGTGGTATCGCCTCGATTGCCAGAGCAAGAGCAATAATTAAAAAAAAAAGAGCTACACTCCACCTCTAAACTGGTAACCGTTAAAAATTTAAAACGATGGGCGTGGCGTAAGGCACGGCGGATGGCAGCACTGCTCTGAAGCTCTGCTCGGCCACCCGGGACTTCAGCCCTCACCGACCCACAGGACGGCACGATTTGCGGTCTGATCACCCCTGCAGACTCTCCCTACCTCGCTGATGGCGAAAGGGAAGAAAGGCTATCACCAGCTCACCAGGATGGATGGCTTTCTCCTGTCTAATGCGGCCGGCCTTCACTTACATGGCGCCGGTCGGCAACAGCGGCCTCCCACGCACAGTGCAGCCGAGCGGGATGGACTCTCACCTCCACTAAGGCAAGTGGCAAACCCCGATAGTGGGAATTCTTCAGGCTCCTCCACACCTCCCTCACCTTCCTCGAGAAGCCCTGCCAAGCAGAAACAGAGGCGGGGGTCTTCCCCTCCCCATCCCATCCCTGCTGAGCAGATGGATCATGGCCTGCCTCCTACCACACCGCAGCCATAGGTCTCTCCTGCAGCTGATCCATTTGCGGCCTTCCCTGTGGGTGATCATCCTATCTCGGCATCCCTGCTGAAGGACATGATGCACTCCCTATGGGCCTCCATCCACACGGACATGGTGCAAGGCCTGACCCAGACCAGGCGGGAGGTTCACCAATTAGGGGAGAGGGTAGACTCAGTGGAAAGGTCCATGGACAGGTGCACACTCTCCCTCAACACCTTAGTGGAGGCTCATAATGGACAGGCTGAGGACATAACCTGGCTCAAGGATAAAGTCGCTGACCTTGAAGACAGGTCGCGACGAAACAACCTTAAGCTCAGAGGGGTGTCAGAGGCTGTTCAACCCCAACATCTGGAGAAATTAGCTACAGATCTGTTTGCAGCACTAGTGCCTTCTCTTTCTGCATCTGACCTGACCATTGATAGGATGCATAGGATCCCTAAACCAAGTTTCATCGCACAGGACTTGCCCCGGGATGTTCTCCTTAGAGCCCATTTTATTCAGGCGAAAGATAAGATACTTCTGGCTTCGCGGCAACTGCAAGCTATGCCCGGAGGGTACCCGCAGATTCAGATCCTTTCCGGACCTATCCAGGCATACTCTCCAGAAACGCAGGAACCTGGCTACAGTTACAAAGGCTCTCAGGAACCACCGCATTCCGCACAAGTGGAAGCACCCGGCACTTCTAACCATCACACACAACGGATCCACGGTCACCGTTTCTACTTTAGAGGAAGGAATGGCTCTTTTGCACGCTGAGGGATTGTCATGGATGCACCACCTCCACACGGAGCCTCACCCCATCCCTCTCCTGTGCCCATCCATGGAGATTGGCAAGTGGTTTCCCGTAAACGCTCCAACTCTAGGCAGGGTTCGAGCAGCTGTGAGCGTGTCTCCTTGCAGTTTTCTTCACAGTCCCAGGCCTAGGATGTGAATACTACCTATGATACTTCTCTCCTGGTTGCAGATTTTTCCTGCTGTTAGACTCTTTTTTATGTCATGTTTTGCGCTTAGCGCATTTGTTGGATCCCTCCCCCCCCTTGGTTCCGGTTCCGATACAAGAATGTCCCTCCTGGCATTTTGCCCCTCTGATATGCCACACAACTCCAACTTCTCCTGCTTTTTTCTTTTTTGCCTTGCTACCATCCAGTGTTTCCGAATCTACCCATATGAGCCATCATGACTATTAAATTCCTCTCCTTGAATGTCAATGGCCTAAACCATCCGGCCAAGCGATACTCCCTATGGACAGAACTATGCAATAGCCAGGCGGACATTGCCTCGATTCAAGAGACCCACTTCAAACTCTCTCAACAGCCTCGTTTCTCTCACAAGCATTTTCCAAATCTTTTTTTTGCCAGTGCCTCTGAAAAAAAGCGTGGGGTTCTTATTGCAATAAGAGACACAGTAGTCACGCTTCCCTTAAAGACACATTTCCCTTAAAGACAAGTTCTGTGACCCAGAGGGACGGTTCCTGATCCTCCGGGGTGATTTCAATAACTTACCTCTAACTCTAGTTGCGGTGTACGCTCCGAACTGTCATCTGCAGCGTTTTCTCCACAGGTTGCTCCGGAGAATCTCCACAGATATATATGGTAACTTGGTGTTGTTTGGCGATTTTAATGCTGTTGTCGACCCTGCGCTTGACACCTCGGTGCCCGCCCGGGGCCGACAGCTTTCTCTCAATTTATTGTTACACAAGGAGCAGTTGTACGATGTCTGGAGGTGTCAACATGGCTCGGAAAGGGATTACTCCCACTATTCATCCAGACATCGTTCCTACTCCCGCATTGATTTGATTCTGACAGACCTTCCTTTGCTGGGTAAGGTCTCCTCCTCGGCCATCAGAAACATTACGTGGTCAGACCATGCCGCTGTGGAGATGATGGTGGAGGAGATCGGACCCAGGGAACGAACGTCTATACGTCTATATGGCGCTGTGATGCCAGAGTACTCCAAGATCCTGCCACTGGTAAGGTGATTGCTGACCACTTATGCGAGTTCTTTAAATTTAATGCTTCTTTGGTCTCTGCCCAAGTGCAGATCCTTTCCTCTCCGTTTACAGAGGCGGAGATCTCTAAAGCTGTTCGTTCCCTGCCTATTGGCAAATCCCCGGGCCCGGACGGTCTATGCAACGAGTATTATAAGCTCTATAACGATACCTTAAGCCCCTACCTAGCTGAGGTGTTTAATCAAGCGGCTCAGAGGTCAGCTTTCCCCAGTGACATGCTTAGCGCTTACGTCACGACCAACCCCAAACCTGGCAAAGACCCCAGCCTACCTGCCAACTATAGGCCGATTTCCCTTCTTAATAGTGACATCAAGATATACGCCAAGGTACTTGCAGCACGCTTACAGCCTGTTCTCCCCCTTCTGATACACAGTGACCAGATGGGATTTATGCCGGGAAGGCAGACGTCAGACGTATAGTGAATCTGGTACATCTGGCAGAGAGCACCCGAACGCCTTCTCACGTTGGATGCGGAGAAGGCGTTCGATATGGTTAGCTGGTTATATATGCGTATGGCCCTAGGGAGGTTTGGATTCACAGGAGGTATACTATCGGCTCTATTGGCACTTTATTCCTGCCCTTCGGCCCAAGTCCTCACTTCTGGCACCACCTCGACTCCGTTCGCCATTACCAATGGCACCCGTCAGGGGTGTCCTTTATCTCCAGCTATCTTCAATCTAATGATTGAGCCTCTGGCAGAGACCATTCGGTCCGACGACTCGGTGGAGGGGTTCTGCCTGGGTGACACAGTCCACAAAGTCAACCTCTTTGCGGACGATATTATTGTAACACTGACAAACCCGACCCGTTCGCTTCCTGCGGTACATCGCACTTTACTAGCATTTGGGGAGATCTCCTACCACAAGGTCAATACTTCTAAATCCCTGGCGCTTAATATGGGAGTTAGTCCGAAAGTAGTGTCCTTGTTGAAGACCTTATGCCCCTACCCCTGGACAGAAGTTAGTATCCCATACCTGGGCCTGCACATGACCCCCCGAATCTCAAAACTGCTTCCCTCTAACTTAGACCCTCTTATTAAGAAACTCAACAGTACTATGGCGGCCATGTTCAAAGTAGAGCTACCTTGGGGGGGGGGGTAGAATGGCAGCTTATAAGATGTCGATACTGCCTCAGGTGCTTTACGTATTTAGGGCGCTTCCTGTCCCTTTTCCCAGGAGATACCTGGAGGCCTTCTCTAGGGAACTGCAGGAATTTATCTGGGGTGGCAAACGGGCGAGAGTCTCTACCTCCATTCTTCAGCTTCCCAAATCCATGGGTGGGGCCAAATTGCCGGATCTCCATACGTACTTTTGGTCCACTAGGTTGGACCAACTAAAGCATTGGTTCGCCCCTCCCAGTAATTCCCCTTGGTCTTCTATGGAACGCCATTTGTCTCCCACCGGCGACTTGCGGCAGCTTCTCCTGGGTGACCTCTGGATCCCCTGGCCCTTGTCTGGATTGCCTCCGACCCTCCAGGTCTCCCTGATGGCCTGGAGGAGGCTGGAGGGCGTCCGGGAGACGCAGCTGGAACTTGCCTGACTCCACTCTTCCTCTCTGCCTCTAGATTTTTTAAAAGCATACCTAACCACTCTTCGGACATCTGATTTGGGGCACTCAGGTATTACTGATCTATCCCACTTTTATGAAGGTGATGTTCTGCTGAACCCGCAAGCACTGATGCGTAAACTCCATTTCCCACCTAATCTCTTCCTCCAAGTGCTCAGTGTACATAGCTTTCTTAAACAGCATCCCCCATGCACTAGACGGGTTCCTCTTAAGGTCTGGACCCACTACAACTCCGCCAGGAAGTCAGTCAAGGGTATTTCCATGTTCTACGACATCCTCCACCAAAAACCTGACCCCACCAAGACATTGTCAATGCAGAGATGGGAAACTGATCTGAATCTCCAGTTCACCCCGGTCCAGTGGTCCCATGCCCTCTCATATACTTTCCAATACTCCCATTGCTCAGCTCACTGGGAAATGATGTTGAAAATCGCCAATAGGTGGTACTACACCCCTAACAGGCTGGCAAAAATCTTCCCAAATGTACCGGATACCTGCTGGAGGAACTGCGGTCACAGGGGCACACTCGCCCATATCCTCTGGGAATGCCCATCCTTGACTAGTTTCTGGCACACGGTGTTTAGGTGTATAGCCGATTGTACGGGTATCATAAGCCCCCCAAGAAGGAACTCTCCCTTTTGAATTTGGGACTTGATGAATATCCGATATCCTATAGACAGATGGTGTTGCATATTCTATTGGCTTCCAGGGTACTGATTTTATGGCGCTGGAGATCTCTTGATATACCCAACTTTTCTGAAGTAGTCAAGATTGTTAATGCCAACTTTGCAATGGAGAAGTCCTTAGCGTTTAACTCCTTGTCATACACGAAATGTAGGTCTGCCTGGCAACACTGGACATACTCCTCCTGATATGTTCTTATATGTGGGCGGGCGGGGAGGGCCACCCCTGCGACAATTATGTTCCCACTGGGGGTCGCGGGGGTGTCCTCTTCCCTCTTCCCTCTCACCCTCTCTTGTAGGAGTGGATTGGGGTAGATCCCATTTTGTCCATCCAATTCACGTCCCATGACAGATGCCGGTGTTAGAGTTGTATGACATTGTTGATCGCTGTCTGAATTGATATTGATTTCATTTTAGTCGGAACCCTCCCCCCCCCCTTTTCTCCCCCCCTCCTGCTACCCTCCCCTATCCCCTTTCCCCCTCACTTATCGCTTATTGTATTGTATTGTACTGTACTTTGCAAACTGTTGGACTTGTTGATGTGTACTTGCAATGCGTTCATTTTTCCTGTATGTTGAATTCCTTAATAAAAAATAATATATGGAGATTTTTATTGACCGTAGTTTGTCGCCATTACGCGGGTGTGCGCAATTTTAAACCATAACATGTTGGGTATCTCTTTACTCAGCGTGACATCATCTTTCACAATATAAAAAAAAAAAATGGGCTAACTTTACTGTTTAGTTTTTTTTTTTTAAATGCAGTGAAATGTGATTTTTCATAATTTTTCCCAGCAGAGGGCCATCAATGAGTACCTGTGTGAGTATGGCACAAGGACAGGCTCAGTGGAGCTTGGCTTCTTTTCACCACGCCAGTGGCTGCTTATATTGGATGGATGCACTGTTCCATCACCATTTGAGGAGGCCACAAGGATGGTGAGCCATGACGATGCATGCACCAATAACACTGTCCCTCTAGTCTTCCTGCTGGAGCACAGTCATAGACTCATGGACAGGGCATTTGAGGCAGAACAGCAGGAGGAAGGGGAGGACTTCCTTTGTTCACAAGGCCCCCTTTATGCAGATAAAATTCCTGCGGGGCCACAAAACACACAGGAGGAGGAGGAGGATTGTGGCAGCATGGTTTTAGAGGATAACATAGAACAGTTTTCAAGGAATGGTTTTCATTCCCCAGAAACCCCAGGAGTTGTACGTGGCTGGAGAGAGGTTGCTCCTGACAATGTCATCCTTAGCGACTCAGAGGTCCTTAGCGACTTGCCTCCTAAAACTTATGCTGCATGGGCTCCCTGATGCTGCAAAGCCTGCGAAAGGACCTAAGGATTTGTCGTATCAAGGAGAGGGATCATTACTGGTTGGCAACCCTTCTTGATCCAGGTTACAAGGGTAAAGTTGCAGAGCTCACCCTGCCTTCGCAGAGGGAGCAGAAGATGAAACATCTTGAGGATGTCTTGAAGAAAAAGTTGTTTAACACCTTTCCAGACACTGAGAGGTTACCATTTCCTGGACAATGTGTTTCTGAGGCTTCATTGGGTCAAAGAAGAAGTGGTGAAGAAGGCGGTCGGCTGACCGATGCCTTTAAATAAATCTTTAGTCCTCAGTGCCCAGGGCTATTAGGTTTAAGCAACCATCGGCAGCGTCTGCAGCATATTGTGCAGCATTATCTAGATGCAAGAGCAGACTTCGAGACCTTTCCAACTGAGCATCCACTGGGTTACTGGGTCTTGAAGATGGACCACTGGCCAGAACTTGCTCAATATGCAATGGAGCTACTTGCCTGTCCTGCTTCCAGTGTGCTTTCCGAATGGACATTCAGTGCTGATGGAGGTTTTGTGATGGATAAAAGAGTGCGTCTGTCCACAGACTTCATTGACTGGCTTACTTTTATCAAAATGAATCAGTCCTGGATCAACAGCAGCTATCAAGCCTCTGATGCTGATGTAATTGATTGAATTTGCTAGGGATCTGGGCCTATGCTGCCTATCCTATTCCTGAATTTTGATTATGCTAGCTTCCAAAAATAGTTTTCGTTTATGGCACCACCAACACCCAAGGCCCAATTTTTCTGCACCTGTATGACAAGAACATGTAATTTCAATTTTGGTTTCTAATTCTTAACAGCAGGACCCGTTCCTGTGCCCAGGAAGAGTTACTTTGAGGGGTTACTGTGTTCAGGCACAACCAACACCCAATTCCCAATTTTTCTGTACCTGTATGACAAGTACATGTAATTTCAATTTTTGATTCAAATTTTTAACAGCAGAGCCCGTTCCTTCGCCCAGCAAGATTAACGTTGAGGGGTTACAGTGTTCAGGCACCACCAGGGATGGGTGAACAGTTTGGGCCGAGCATAAGTTTGGCCTAAACATCACCCATTCATGTAATCGCTTAGCACCTAAACTTTCTCTGCACTTAGCGGGATGTTCGCCTGCCTGAGCACACAGTCAATAGATTGTTAAGACTTCCTTGCTGAAAGCTGAATTTAAAAAAATAATTGTAAAAGAAAATGTCAATTTAATTTTTCTTTTAATTTTGGCTTTGGGTTCCCCTTAAAATCCATACTAGACCTGAAGGGCCTGGTATGGATAGGGGGGGCTACGCCATTTCTTTTATCTGTATTGCCAGGAGCCGGAAAAATATTACAGACACGAGCAAGGTTAAATGACATTTTTTCCTTTACAAATGTTAGTATTGCTGCAGCAAGATATATACATCGTACAAATGCGCCACTTTAGTCACTAAAGTGACCCCCCAGGCACGATATTTAGAGGAATTCTTCAATTTATTGTTTTATTTTAGGCATCTTTAAAATCACTGCTCATGTGAAAACGATTGTTTTTAAAAAAAAAAAAAAATGTTGCATTGATAAATGTCCCCCAGGGCACTACCCAGACCCTCATACACTTTTTATGCCAATAATTTGCTTATAAGCCTTTAAAATAAGGACATTTGATTTTTCATCTTCGTGTCCCGAAGACTTTATTAGAATCTAAATGTTCGCTAGAACTTTTCCCCTTTTCGAGATGTTCTGGTGCGAACCGAACAGGGGGGGGGGGGGAATCGGCCCATCACTACTAAGGAACAATCAACACAAACACAATTCTACTTCCCCACTAACAACTAATAGCCGACAGTGATTGATTTAATTAACATGCTAATTAACTCAGTACTTAAACCAGCCTGGGTGACAAGACTGGCTGGCAACAAGGCTAAAACAAGTATAAATGCAGAACACCTAATTAACCACTTGCTGACCGCCGCACGACTATATACTGCGGCGGTCAGGCCCTCCTGGGCAAAGTGACGTACCGCTACGTCACTTGCCCATGAGCCTCTAGGGGGGCGAGCACACACCGCCGGAGGCGTGCTCCCACCCCGGCTCGTTCCCTGACATCCCCGCGCGAGTGACCGGCGGATCCGATGTCCGCCGGCCACTCGCTATCTCCCGCTGGATAGGGAGAAAGGTAGGCAGCTGATGTAAACACACCTGTCTGTCATTCTCCCTGATGTAAGTGCAGAGACTATACGATCCTGCTATGTAGGATCGTATATCTCTGTGGTTACATTACAAGCCTCGCCCCCCCCACAGTTAGAATCCCGCCCCTAGGGATACATTTAACACTCTGATCACCAATAAAGTTAACCCCTTCCCTGCCAGTGTCATTTTTACAGTAACAGTGCATATGTATAGTACTGATTACTGTAGTAATGTCACTGGTAACCCCAAAAATGTCAGTCAGGGGTCCGATCTGTCCACCGCAATGTCGCAGTCCTGCAAAAAAAATCGCAGATTGCCGCCATTACTAGTTAAAAAAAAACAATAAAAATGACATAAATCTTTCCCGTAGTTAGTAAATGCAATAACTTTTGCGCAAACCAATCAAAATAGGCTTATTGCGATTTTTTTTTTACCCAAAATATGTAGAAGAAAACAAATTGGCCTAAAATGTTAAAAAATTTTGATTTTTACATTTTTTTTTTGGGGGGGGTGGGGATTTCATATATAAAAATGTGAAAACTATTGTTATTTTTTCAAAATTGTCGCTCTTTTTTTGTTTATAACACAAAAAGTAAAAATCGCACAGGCAATCAAATACCTCCGTTTGAAGTAATCCAAACCACATTCTCAGTGTCCATTAAGTAGCTGTCCATCATTTTCTCAGTCACCCTGTGCCCTTAATAGACACCGGGTGACTTATACATAAGGGGGACCTGGGGAGCTGAGACAGGGATTTCCAAACCTCTTTAAGGTAGGCTGGGTTCCACGGGCCCCCAACCAAAGTGAATCCCGTCACAAGCAGGAGTCAATGAATACTCACTCTTGGACATACAACAAGGTACCAGAACTGTGGCACAATATGCTATTAGGTTTCACACATTGGCTGCTGAGACTAAGTGGGATGCCGGTGCTCTTTGTGCAGCTTTTTGCAGAGGTTTCGCAGATCGCATCAAAGATGAACTGGTGTATAAAGATCTTCCATGTGACCTGGTAAAGTTCATAGAGCTGTGTCTGTCTGGATGTCTACTATCATAAAAGGTATCAGGAGTTAAAGTGGAGTTCCACCCTAAAATTATACATACCTCCATCTTCTCGCTCCGGGTCACCTGAAAAACAAAGGGATAATCACATTTTTTTTTTTTTTTACTTACCTGGTTTAGAAGAAAATATACTCACCTTACTTCCTCTTCCTCCCCTCGGCGGCCACGGTGAGTCGTCACTTCCTGGCTTGCAATGATTCCTGAGAGCTGAACGTCATCGCTCCCAGGAATCAATGTGCCTGCACCGGCCCCCGACGTCAGTTCCGGTGCAGGCGCCGTCATACCTTGCTAAACAGCTTATGGGCATGCCCAGAAGCTGTGCAGGGATGACGCTGAGGCACCGGAAGTGACGGCGGGGCCGTTGCAGTGCATCGTGGGACCGAAGAAGACGGAAGAGGACACAGAAGAGGATCAAGCTGGCTTCAAGCTGCCCACACCTGAGATGGCAGCGCTGGACAATACATTTTCAAGGTAAGTATTTCTTCTTGCAGGTAAATGCAACCCGGGACAGATCAGAGGCTATCCATTGTGGAATGCACTAGCCCTGACTGTCCCGGGGGTATTTTTATTAAAAAAAATGTTCCCAGGGTGGAACTCCGCTTTAAGGACTCGCAAGCTACCTCAGCCAGTTCACTGTTTAGCTTAAGTTCCAAACACCACCAGGGTCTAAATTGGAATCTTCTGTTGAATTCATGACACCTGTAGAGCCAATATTAAATGAGATTGTGTTGATAAATAGAGATAAATGGGTGCTTACATCCCCAATACTGTGTATATATTGTATGGACAAGAGTCCAAAAAAGGGGATAGAGTAGGATACCACTACAGCCGGGGGTATTCCAAAAGACAAACTGAAAAGAAAAAAAGAAAAGAGAAGACCTTCCACAATGGGAGGGAATTAGAGTCACAAAGAGAAAGAAAAAATATTTTTTCTTTCTCTTTGTGGCTCTAATTCCCTCCCATTGTGGAAGGTCTTCTATTTTCTTTTCAATTTGTCTTTTGGAATACCCCCAGCTGTAGTGGTATCCTACACCTGTAGAGCCCATGGACATCAGTCATCTCTACTGAAACAGAGAGACAAAGGAGGCACACATTGGGCCTATGCTTGGGTTGTGGATGGAATGGGCATTTGTCATCCGCTTTCCCTTCCCTTCCAGTAAAAAGGGAGGCCTTCACGTGTTGGAGGAGCTGGGTTAGACATTACAATTCCTTTCTCCAAAACAAAGATAATGGTACCTGCAACCTTCCAGTTACCCTCAAACTCTGTATCCTGTGAGGTTTTTGTGGATTTAGGAACAGCGAATATGCTTCTGGATCATACTTTTGTCAAGAAGAACCATTTTCCTTTTTTTCCCAAATCAAGACCTTTGAACATGAACATTCTGAACGGACAACCACTAGAAAAAAGATGTAGTGGAGTTCAAGACCACCACAGTCACCCTACAGGTTGGTGCATATAAGCCTATAAGGAGGAAATGATCTCATCTCTTAATAACTCTCCATTCCTGCCTGTAATCCTTGGATTTTCGTGGTTGTAACAACATAAACCCTTCGTTTGACTGGCTTAATGGGGAATTCACCTCCTGGGGCTCATATAGTCAGCAGAAATGTGTACATTGTCCCAAAATACAGTCACACAGTTTTTTAACAATCACTTTATTAAAAATAAAAAAACAATGTCCTCCAATGTGGATACGTCATCTATCACCCTTCGCCTATCTATCATGCCCTTCGCCATTCTCGGACCCGGAAAAAAAGGTCCTCCTGCAAAAAAGTATAACCACTGTCTGCCTGCTCTGCCATTTTTTCAACAGGTCGGGGTTCTCAGGTCCCCTCAGCAACAAGGAAGCAGATTTTCCCTGGTAAGGGGCGCAGTCACCTGACGACGTCACCTGGTGGCCCCGACCCATGTGATGTCACCGATAGGTGCGTGCTGGGTCGGTGATGTCACAAGGGGCAGTACCACCAGGTGATGTCACCAGTTGACCCTGCCCCTTACCTATATAAGAACTGTCAAATGGCGAAGCAGGTAGTTGGTGGTTAGCCTTCATCACAGGCGGAGCTTTTTTTTGGTCCAGCAGTGTGGCGGGTGTCGTGATCTACATCAGGGACTTTTTTATTTTGAATAAAGGAATTGTCAAAAATGTGTGTGTTTTTATTTCTTTTTGACTCTTTTTTGGTGAATGATTAGGGGTACAATGTACCCCATACCCATTCACATGGGGGGGGCGGGATCTGGGTGCCCCCTTGTTAAAGGGGGCTGCCAGATTCTGATGTTCCCCCTGCCTGCAGACCCCAACAACCACAGCCCAGGGTGACCCTTGTCCCCATCAACATGAGGACAAGGTGCTTTGGGGTCCTGACTAACTTCTCAAGCCTGTATCTCCTGCTGCAAGCTCTGCTATCAACACCTGCAAGCACTCCTGTTCCTCCTGTCTCTCTGCACCATCTTTTCCACATTCTGTGGGGCCTGGGCTGAAGATGCAAGAGAGGACAACCTCATCAATTTATTCTCCTACCAGGTACGTGACAGCTACCATCCACTTACTTTTCCCACACTTCAGCCTCCTTCCGATGTACCAGCAGCAGATCTGAGTAAAAAATATGTTACTACACTGGAGGAAGATCTGCATACTCTTACAAAAGGCAAAAGGCAGAAGGCAAATATAAACTGTATTCTGATAAACAAAGGTGCCGTATAGCTTCATATGCAGTTGGAGACAGCATTTGGCTGTCTGCTAGGTATGTGAGACTGAAGCATCCTTCCACCAAGTTGGGGCCTCAATTTATCTGTCCTTACAGGATCATTTCCCAAATTGGACCAGTTTCTTACCGCCTGAAATTGTCCCCTTCTCTCTGGATACATCCAGTTGTTCATGCTTCCCTTTTCAAAGGGGCAGTCTTTAATTTAAGACCACCAACAACCACCTCCTCCTGTTCTTGTGGATAAGCAGTAGAGATAGGCCGAACACCCCCGTTAGCAGAACACCCAAACAGGGGTAAAGTTCTGTCCCAAACCTAAATCTCTATTGAAGTCTATGGGAACTGACATGAGAAATCAAAAGTGCCCATTTTGAAGGCTTATATGTAGAGATGAGCCGAACACCCCCCGGTTCGGTTCCCACCAGAACACCGCGAACAGGGGAAAAGTTTGTTAGAACATGCAAACTCCATTGAAGTCTATGGGACTCGAACATGAAAAATCAAAAGTCCTCATTTTAAAGGCTTAAATGCAAGTTATTGCCAAAAAAAAGAGTATGGGGGCCTGGGTACTGTCCTGGGGGACGTGTACCAATGCAATTTTTTTTTTAAATGGTAGTTTTTACAGGAGCAGTGATTTTAATGATGCTTAAAGTAATACAATAAAAATTGAAAATTCCTTTAAATATCGTGCCGGGTGGGGGGGTGGGGGGGCTTAATGTGCCTGTAAAGTGGTGCATTTGTACAAACCTGATTCCAAAAAAGTTGGGACGCTGTATAAATTGTGAATAAAAACAGAATGTAATGATGTGGAAGTTTCAAATTTCAATATTTTATTCAGAATACAACATAGATGACATCAAATGTTTAACCTGAGAAAATGTATCATTTTAAGGAAAAATTAAGTTGATTTTAAATTTCATGGCATCAACACATCTCAAAAAAGTTGGGACAAGGCCATGTTTAGCACTGTGTGGCCTCCCCTCTTCTTTTTATAACCGTCTGCAAACATCTGGGAACTGAGGAGACAAGTTGCTGAAGTTTAGGAATAGGAATGTTGTCCCATTCTTGACTAATACAGGCTTCTAGATGCTCAACTGTCTTAGGTCTTCTTTGTCGCATCTTCCTCTTTATGATGCGCCAAATGTTTTCTATGGGTGAAAGGTCTGGACTGCAGGCTGGCCATTTCAGTACCCGGATCCTTCTTCTACGCAGCCATGATGTTGTAATTGATGCAGTATGTGGTCTGGCATTGTCATGTTGGAAAATGCAAGGTCTTCCCTGAAAGAGACGACGTCTGGATGGGAGCATATGTTCAGGGCCGTCTTTAAGGCAGGGCAAAAGGGGCAGCTGCCCTGGGCCCCATCATTGTTGTGGGGCCCAAAGCAGCTGCCTCATACTTGCCAACTATCCCTGTTTAAATTCCCTTAAAGTTTTAGTCCCATAGCTGCCCAGCTCTGCCCTATTGCCATGTACAGATGACTCACCTGCAGACCCTGTGTTTACCTGTAAATAGCCTGCAATGATATGTAAATTGCGTGACATTAATATGTAAATAGCCATGGACCAGCTGAATTGATATGTAAATAGAGGCAGCATTCATATGTATATCATGACACCCTGAGGTCATATCCACATTCACTTCTGTTGAATGCTGTCCACTGGGGAGGTAAAGGCTTGAAAGTCCTGTCTACAACTGAGGTCATTAAGCCGCCTACCATCAGCCTGTTCTGGAAAGGTAAGTAAATTGGAGGGGGAACCTTTTTTCAAAACACCATGGTGGCACAGCACCCTGAATTTTGGTGGATGTGAATACGCACATCTCAGCAGATGCGTGAAGGTGTCATTAACAATTAATGCCACTGCTGTGTACCAGGCGAAGGGCAGCACGTTTCTGTGGTGTCAGGAAAGCAATTTTGCATGTTTTCCTGACACAAGAAATGTGAATGCAGTCTAAATGTCTCAGTTACATTGGTGGTCAGTGTAAATCTTCTCCTTACATTGGGGCTTGGTGAAAAATCCTTTCATTCAAACTAGTGGCCAGTGTAAATGTCCCCCTTACTTTGGTTCTCAGTGTAACTACTTCATTACATTGGTGGTCGATGTAAATCCCCCCTTACATTGGTGGTCGGTGTAGAAGTGTCACCTTATATTGGTGGTCAGTACAAATCTCCTCAACAATGGTTGTCAGTGTAAACTCCCCCTTACATGGAGGTCATTGTATATTCCCCCTTACACTGGTGGTTGGTAAAAATGTTCCTATTACATTGGTGTCAGTGTAGAAATCCCTCTTTATATTGGTGGGGGCGTAAAATCACCCGATGCATTGTGATCAGTGCAAATTGCCCCTCACATTGGTGGTCAGTGTAGAATATCCCCTTACATTGGTGGTCAGTGTAAAATCCCCCACTATATACTTGCCAAAGATTTCCTGCTTTGTTCTACATGATTCAGAATTTGCCACAGTGTACTGCCTCCTGACAAATCCCATCCCCCCACCACTGATCCCATCTACCCCTCAGCATTGCCACTGATCACCCCCTTTCCCCTAGCAATGCCACTGATCCCAGGAGTCCTAGTATCCCTAGGAGTTTTCTATCCATTGATGGGTCCCCTCACCTCCCCAGTCCATGGTATGCAGGCAAGCAACCAATCAGTGGGCAGTAATGATGTGCACTAACCACTTGCAACCAATTATTGACCGGTAAGGATGTGCAGTAACCTCTAGCAACCAATCAGTGAGCAGTAATAATATGTGCAGTAACCTCTAGTAACCAATAAGTGAGCAGTATTGTTGTACAGAAATCTCTAGAAACCAATCAACAAGCAGTAGTCATGTGCTGTAACCTCGAGCAAATAAACAGGGAGCCATAGTATGTGCTATAACCTCTAGCAGTCAGTCAGTGAGCAGTAATGATACACTGTAACCTCTGGCAACCAATCACAATTGCTGCCTGATCTGATTAAGTAAACTGATTTTGAGTCTAGCTGCTGTTTATTGTATGTCTCAGAGAAGGTGGAGAGCGAAATTGCATAAGGGGCCCAAGAAAATGTTTGCCCAGGGTCCAATAAATATTAAAGATGGCCCTGCATATGTTGTTCTAGAACTTGGATATTCCTTTCCACATTGATGGTGCCTTTCCAGATGTGTAAGCTACCCATGCTACATGCACTCATGCAACCCCATACCATCAGAGATGCAGGCTTCTGAACTGAGCGCTGAGAACAACTTGGGTTGTCCTTGTCCTCTTTAGTCCGGATGACATGGTGTACCAATTTTCCAAAAAGAATTTCAAATTTTGATTCGTCTGACCACAGAACAGTTTTCCACTTTGCCACAGTCCATTTTAAATGAGCCTTTGCCCAGAGAAAACTCCTGCGCTTCTGGATCATGTTTATATATGGCTTCTATGGCTCCTATAGAGTTTTAGACGGCAACGGTGAATGGCACGGTGGATTGTGTTCACCGACAATGTTTTCTGGAAGTATTCCTGAGTCCATGTTGTGATTTCCATTACAGTAGCATTCCTGTATATGATGCAGTGCTGTCTAAGGGCCCGAAGATCACCGGTATCCAGTATGGTATTCCGGCCTTACCCTTACGCACAGAGATTGAGAAACTCCATTCTGATATTGCTCCACTATTTTTTGCCGCTGCATTGGGGGAATTGGTGATCCTCGGCACATCTTGACTTCTGAGGGACACTGCCACTCTGAGAGGCTCTTTTTATACCCAATCATGTTGCCAATTGACCTAACAAGTTGCAAATTGGTCCTCCAGCTGTTCCTTATATGTACATTTAACTTTTCCAGCCTCTTATTGCTGCCTGTCCCAACTTTTATAGAATGTGTAGCTCTTATGAAATCCAAAATGAGCAAATATTTGGCATGCCATTTCAAAATGTCTCACTTTCAACATTTGATATGTTATCTATATTATATTGTGAATTAAATATAAGGTTATGAGATTTGTAAATGAGTCCACTCCTTTTTTACTCACAATATGAACAGTGTCCCAACTTTTTTGGAATTGGGTTTGTATGATGTATGGAGCCTGCTGCAGCAATACTGACATTTCTAAAGGAAAATATGTAATTTAAACTTGCTCGCGGCTGGAATGTATTGTCAGCTCCCCGCAGTACAGATAAAAAACATTAAATAAAATGGTGTGCCCCCCCCCCAGTTCATACCAGGCCCTTCGGGTCTGGTATGGATTTTAAGGGGAACACCAAGCCAAAATTTAAAAAAAAACAAAGTGGAGTCGGGGGGAATCCATACCAGACCCTTATCCAAGCAAGCAGCCTGGCTAGCCAGGATAAGGGGGGACAAGCGAGTGGCCCTGCCCTCCTGAACCATACCAGGCCACTTGCCTTCAACATGAGGAGGGTGATTTGGGGTACCCCCCAAAGCACCTTGTCCCCATGTTGATGGGGACAAGGGCCTCTTCCCGACAACCCTGGGCTGTGGTTGTGGGGGGCTTATTGGAATCTGGGAGCCCCCTTTAACAAGGGGGCCCCCAAATCCTGCCCCCCATGTGAATGGATATCAGGTACATCATACCCCTACCCATTCACCAAAAAAGTGTACAAAAAAATAGACAAAAGTCCTTTATTAAAAAGTAAAAAAAATTGTGTCCCCCGATGTAAATCCATTGTCAACCACATCACCCGCCGCCGCACACAAAAAATAGAAGAAGAAAAAAAAAAAAAGAAGCTCCTGCCTGTTTGAGTTTGACAGCTCTTTTATAGGAATCTGACCTCATGAGCATGCTATAATGCACTGCTCGGGTGCAGTGAATAAATGACTGAAGTCACGTCAGAATGGGTGGTGCCAACGGGTGGTGTCCCTGCCCTTTTCCTATAAAAGAGCTGTCACAGCTTCAGCAACTCATTATGCCAGAGGCATCTGAAGAGCATTTTTTTTTTTTTTGGGTGAGGCGGCGGGCGACATGATTGACAATGGATTTACATTGGGGGACACTATTTATTTTTATTTTTTTAATAAAGGACTTGTCAAAAACTGGCTTTTGTCATATCAATCCTCTGACGATGTCAGATATGATGAAATGCATCGGGCGGAGCTTAGCCACGTGACACAGACACACAACTGGAGGTCGGCCATATTGGTGGTTGGAAACAAATCATAGCTGTTATCCCTATGAGACCTTGTTTGTTGGTGTGGAGATATTGTGAGTACCTTGTGCATAGCTTTTTTGTGAAATCAATAAACTAGTTTGAGCAATGCTTCTGCAATGATGGCTTTTATTTTTATATTCATATATTGGGGAATCGTTTCCCCATGAATTCAAGTAACCTGGACCTAGTGATCAGTTGATCATACAAGCGTTTTTGACTGCTGCTAAACCCAGCAGTCATTTGAATCTGATAACAGACAGTGTGTTTCTCCCCCTTGGTGGTGGATCCATCTTCTTTTTCATCACACATGTTTGTCTTTCTTCCCTGGAGGACTGTGGACTTTTTCCTGAGCGCTGCTGTTTTTTGTTTTAATTTATTTAAAATTAGTATTCAAGTAGATGATATTTAAAGAAAAGATCTTCACTATAGTTGTTGTTGTCACTAACAACATCTCTGATGGATACCGGTAGAACCCTCCAGCCTAGCGCCAACTCGTACGCTAATAGTAAAATCCCGTGGAGCATCTGACCCTTTGAACCAGGGTGAGAAAAAGCAGAACAGAAAAGAGAACAAAAGAGAGAGCAGAGTTTGAGAATAACAAAGCAATACAGCACAGAATATGCCTTAATGACAAATGAACACTTTAATACACTCATATTGAAAACTTCTCGAACAGCTATTATAGTTCCAAAATACCTCCCAGTTTGGTGTCAAATCTGTAGAGGCATACAACTCAATCATTTAATGGAACTTATACTGTACTTGTCCAGTGGGGGGGGGGGGGGGGGGGGGGAAGACACTAGGAACCCAACCACATGATATAACTACAGGATGCAAAACCGCCTAACTGAAACTCAACAACCCCCCCATGCCCTTTCCCACATGAATTTAAGGGTAAAGTAATATAGAAAATCAACCAGTAGACCTCAGTAAGTATAGGATCAGATGCTCTCAGAAGAGGGAGAAGGGTCCAGTCTCCCTCAAAGTATGGGAAGCTTGAACATCAGGGAAAAGCCTCCGCTTCCACCTCCAAGAGAATCCTATAGTGCAGTACCCATGCACTACAGCAGTAGCAAAAAAAACAGTTATAGCAAATAACTAGCAGTAAACCTTAACAGTCATTGTACAGATTACTCCCAGGACCCAAAAGGTTAAATTCAGCCAGCCATCTCTCTTAGGTGTTCAGGCCAGGCGGTGTTTTGAATTCTTACGTATGGAATCAGACATTCTGGAATGTTTCTTTGGTGGGGTACTTTTCACCACACCAAAGGAGGTGTAGGCATGGGTGGAAGAATATCCCAATCAGAAAAGTCTGGCTGAGGTATGTCTAGGGTTTCGCAAAAGGCAGTTAAGTCTTCCGGGACCCTCATGGTCACAGATTTCCCACTGGTCCAGGCTGTGAGACTAAAAGGAAAGCCCACTGATAGATGATGTTGCTTGTTTGCAGAAGAGACAAAAGAGGTTTAAGAATTATTCCGTTTGTAGGGTGATCCAGAAGAGACCTGGAAATACGGTAATTGTATCAGGGCCCCTTCGAAAAGAATATTACGAGACACTCTTGCTTTACACATAATGTCCTCTGTAAGGGAGTGGGAGTGGACCCAGCAGATGGACGTGAAGGTGGGTCTTGAGGCTTTAGAGCCCTATGGACTCTATCCAGCTCAATATCATGAGAGGAAGGTTCACCCAGCAGACCGTTAAAAAGGGTTTGCAATTTATCCTTAAGATCCTCTGGTTCCTCAGGTTAAGGGGGACTCCAAATGTGAATTTTGTTTCTTTGCCCTCTGTTGTCCAGATCTTCCACATGGCGTTGCTTAGCTCACAGAATCAGATGATGATCAGAGGCAGGATTTTGCACTTTGTGGACATCCAATCTCGAGGTTTGTAGATATTCCTCCTCCATTTCCACTCTGTTTGCAAGATGATACCGATCTGTTTGTAGAGCCTTCATTTCAATACGGCAGGTTTCTTTGATGTCATAGAGTAAATGGTGAAAATCATCTTTAGTGGGTATAGATCCTAAGTAGGCTTGGGGTGCAAGAAGCACAGGGACATCAAAAAGCAGGCGGAGGTATTGGAGAGGATGGTTGTGCATGTAGAATTAGGGTTTGAATATATGTGTTAATGCCAGAGCTATAATGCAAACCAGCAGTAGCATAGATAGAGGGAGGAAGTGTTCATACCAGGCCTGAGAGTGAGAGGGGGAGAGTGAGGCCAGAACTGACTCTCAGGCCTCGTATGAACACTTGGATGGCTGTTAAGCAAAAAGGCAATGGGATAGAGACATCCTGGACCTTCTCCCTGGTGAGGCTGGGATCCCAGGATCTGGTAATTTGCTGTGGTTTAGGAGTCTGCTCTCAAAGCAGCAGAGGTAGAGGGCCCCCTTCTGTCAGGGTTGGTTTTGCCCTGAATGGTGTGGTGGGGGAGAGAGGTAAGATGGCAGGAGATATCACAGAGTGACTACAGTGCATCAGGAGGGTAGAGAGACACTGCAGGCTTGGCACAGCAGCTTGTCACCTGGAGTCTTTTACTCACAGGACATAGAGCTAGACTTTGGGATTGCTGATCCAGAGCAGATGGAGACGATGGCTGGTATGCACCATCCACCACGTGAAGCACTGCTCCTTTGAATGCTGGTCTGGAGAAGTCTAGCACCATCTTGGCTGCACTTCTGTGGGACAGCTCCGATGCTGAGGGGGCGAAAGAATGGAAGCTCTGAGGGGTTGGAGCAGCAGGTGCGGGGGGGGGGGTCCCCCCGATTTAGCAGATGGGGCCGACCTGAGCTTATCAATGGAGTGAAAAGAAGAACCACTTCAGGAGCGCTAATACTGCAGGTTCGGACAGAGCCATGGGCTCACACATCCATACAGTTCAGCTTTCGGGCATGCCCCCCTCCTTATTCATTTTGTTGACCTTTGCTGAACTCTTTCTAATTCATCAACATCTTTTGACCAAAACTGAACCGCATATTCAAGATGAGGCTGAGCCAGCAATCTATAGTCAAAGTTATTAACCACTTAAGCCCCGGAAGATTTTACCCCCATTCCGACCAGGGGGTATTTTGCGATTCGGCACTGCGTGACTTTAATGTGCGCGGTCGTGCGACGCTGTACCTAAACAAATTTGACGTCCTTTTTTTCCCACAAACAGAGCTTTCTTTTGGTGGTATTTGATCACCTGTGCGATTTTTTGATCATGCGCTATAAACAAAAAAAGAGTGTCAATTTTGCAAAAATAACAATATTTTTCACATTTTTTTTTTATATGAAATACCCCAAAAAAATCGCAAAAAATCGTATTTTAAATGGTTTGCGCAAAAGTTATCGCATTTACTAACAAAGAGAAAGATTTTTGTCATTTTGTTGTTTTTTTTTTTTTAACGCGTAATGGCGGCGATCTGTGATTTTTTTTGCGGGACTGCGACATTGGGGCGGACAGATCGGACCCTTGACTGACATTTTTTGACACTTTTGGGTTTACCAGTGACATTTCTACAGTAATCAGTGCTATACATATGCACTGTTACTGTAAAATGACACTGGTAGTGAATGGGTTAACTTTTTTTGAGAGGGAGGGGCTGTGTGTGTCCCTAGGGGCGTGATTCTAACTGTGATTGGCTGTGGCTTGAGGTGTAGGAACAATGATCAACGGTCCTACATAGTAGAACCGTATGATCATTGTTCCTACACAGGGGAGAATGGCAGGCGGCTTGTTTACACTAGCCGCCTGCCTTTCTCCCGTTGTCACGGACGATCGTGAGTGAGCGTCGGACAATGGGTCCGCCGCTCACACGCGCGGGGGGGGGGGTACGTGACCGCGCGGGAGCGCGCCTCCGGCGGCGCGCGCTCGCTCCCCAGAGTCTCACAGGCTAGTGACGTACCGGTACGTCACTTTGCCTGTGAGGGGCTGACCGCCGCAGTATTTGTACTTGCGGCGGTCGGCAAGTGGTTAAATGTTCCATATACTTGTTACCTATAATCATCTCTTAATTTTTTCAAGCTGACCCGCTATGTAAAAGAAGTCCAATACAAGGATCCGAATGGCAGGCTAATGTTTTTTAACAATAAAGGAGAACTGCCCATCCCACTGGACATTGCAAATTGTATAATTCAAACAGAATTTAGAAGAGGCATCCATTGGATCTATGTGGGCCAGTTTGATGGGTCCCAATCAGAGGATCAGCAACTTGAACTGGAACCAGAGCTAATATCATGGAAAGGTGACAAGGTGAGTCACTCTGAAAAAAGCTGTTTCAGAACAAAAAGCATAAAGCCTATCTCCAGACAAAACCCAACCCCCTCCTCCCATCCTGTTCTTGGAAGGCCAACATCTGCCCTGACTCATTCCATGGTGATTAGATTACCCACTTGCCTACTGGGCACTTTCGCCCTCTTCCTGACCAGCTTTCAGGGTTGTCTCACAATTGTGCGGTCATGCAATGTTGTACCCAAACAAAATTTTTGACATTTATTGAAACAGGTGGAGCTTTATTTTGGTGTTTTGCTGTAGTTTTGCTCTTGAATGGTTTGTATTGTTCCATATTATCTTAGGTCCCAAGGGGTCGATGCTCCGAGGAATGTCTTCCAGGGTTCAGACAATCTGTAAGAGAAGGATATCACCCATGTTGTTATAATTGTGCTCCATGTTCAGAAGGAGAAATATCAAACCAATCCGGTAAGCTTTATATTTCTTTACTACTTTGGAAGGTTCCTGAGCTTCATGACCATTCATGGTGTTTTTCGTTATTCAGCATTGCTCTAGTGTACCTGGTAATTATTCGGTCATGCAACGCTGTTCCCAAATGTCACTGATATCATTTTTTTCACACAAATAGATCTTTATGTTGATGATATTTTATCACCACTGGGTTTTTTTTTTAATTATTGGTTATATAAACAAAAACTTAGCAACGATTTTGAAAAAAAAAAAAACATGTTTTTTTAATTCAGACTAACCGACGTGTTTCGAGGTTTTAGACCTCTTCGTCAGGGATGATGCTGGAATCTTATCTGTAAGCGTCAAAAAGAACATATACAGTGCGCACAGTTTTGATAGATATAATTTTCATAAAACATTGTAGAAATTACATAAGATTTGTATATAATAATAATTTGCACTTACATGGTTGGTTTTCATAAACATAGACAAAAAGCTTGCTATTTTTTTAAAAACAGGAAAATAGGCTGAAATCCAAGAGCCGCTGTGTGTCCACACGATAAAAAATCTATCTCAATATGTGTGTCTCAAAGCAGAATGGAAATGAGATTGATGATAGAAATGCTCCCAGAGCTATTCAGGACAGCTGGAGTCCAGATTTGCTTAGCAAGGTGGGTAAGGCAAGAACATATGCCCAGGCTGCAAAAAAATGAGAAAGACATTCTGTATTTGTGTGCCAAATGGCCAATCAAAAATTTGCCAAAGAGCGCAATCACAGCTAGCCTGTTGTGGGATTTAAGGCAGGGATTTGGATTATATTGGAACTTACAAAATGTAGCTTAGAAAGGGGCAAAAAAGTATGCTTAAAATAAGCTCAACCGTTAGATATAATTTATCATAAAAAAATATATATGATGAATTTTTGAAAAAAAAAAATTCAACATTCGGTATAATTAGCTATGTAAATTTCAAGCAGCAGAAAGGCAAGAAAAGATTCCAGGCATAAAATCCCACAAAGGCTTGCACTTAATTTAAGTAAAAATGGAAAACGAGTGAAGCTTGGAGGGAAACAAATAAATGTCGCCCAAAAAATCAAATAGGCATTCTTTTACCTTAAGATCAGAGAGCTGCATGGACTCCTTCTCCCAGCGGTGGATTGCACAAAAGACCACCGCTAGGAGCTGGATAATAAAGCGTCCATGCAGCTGATCCCAATTAGGTAATTGCCGCCGAGCCCACCGCCAGCTGAGGGCTCCCTGACGAAGAGGTCTAAAACCTCGAAACGCGTCGGATAGTCTGAATCTGTTGGTTGAGTTGCTACATTATATATACATTATTGCTTGCTTAAATTTGCTTTTAATCCAATCTCACAACTTTTGTTGTATTTATTACTATTTATGTATTTGTTAATATAATAAAAATACTTGTTTTTTCATATCAATTTTTTGATTATTTACAGCCCGTGCCTAAAAAGTCCCACCCCCAGGGGAATTTACACTCTACCATTACGATTTGGGATGTGGCACGTCTTTAGAGGTCTTTAGCAGGAACACACACGAAACTAAATTTAGGCCAAAATGTATTCTGCTGTATCTCTTTGGTAATAATAAACCCAATCAGTGTATATTACTTAGTCTGTGTGAACGTTTTAGAGTCTACAATCTATGGTATATACTGTACACTGGATTTGAAAATTGATCAATCCTAATGTACTGACAGCCGATTTCATTTCTTGTGAATACGAGGAGATTGTAAAAAAAAAGGGGGGTTGTGGGGATGCCCACATCCCTAATAACTATACAAAAGAAGAAAAGGACCCTCTAGGTGGGATTTTAATGGGCAAAAGAAAAGTTGAAGTGTATTTAATGAAAAATAATGGAAATTGAGTGGAGCCTTATCTGTCCAAGAGAAGTACCAACACAATCCCCTATGGGTTAAATGGCAAAAGTAAACCATATATCGCAGGTGGACACTGTGGACGAGGAGGATGGGGATTTTAATGTGTTAAATACAAATTATAAAGATATACATTTTATTAAAGACAAGATAATTAAAACATCATATGAAAATACTGTATCTAGAAGGTGTATTGCAGCACATTAATGCGATGGATTGACGAGTTTCACCCATATTTTGGGCTTCCTCAGGATCCAGATGTGTAGCAGGCTTTTTCAAAGTATGTGTGTATATATATATATATATATATATATATATATATATATATATATATACAGTGCCTTGCAAAAGTATTCGGCCCCCTTGAACTTTGCAACCTTTTGCCATATTTCAGGCTTGAAACATAAAGATATAAAACTGTAATTTTTTGTGGAGAATCAACAACAAGTGGGACACAATCATGAAGTGAAACAACATTTTTTGGATATTTCAAACTTTGTTAACAAATAAAAAACTGAAAAATTGGGTGTGCAAAATTATTCAGCCCCCTTAAGTTAATACTTTTTAGCTGCACCTTTTGCTGCGATTACAGCTGTAAGTCGCTTGGGGTATGTCTCTATCAGTTTTGCACATTGAGAGACTGAAATTTTTGCCCATTCCTTCTTGCAAAACAGCTCGAGCTCAGTGAGGTTGGATGGAGAGTGTTTGTGAACAGCAGTTTTCAGTTCTTTCCACAGATTATCGATTGGATTCAGGTCTGGACTTTGACTTGGCCATTCTAACACCTGGATATGTTTATTTGTGAACCATTCCATTGTAGATTTTGCTTTATGTTTTGGATCATTGTCTTGTTGGAAGACAAATCTCCGTCCCAGTCTCAGGTCTTTTGCAGACTCCATCAGGTTTTCTTCCAGAATGGTCCTGTATTTGGCTCCATCCATCTTCCCATCAATTTTAACCATCTTCCCTGTCCCTGCTGAAGAAAAGCAGGCCCAAACCATGATGCTGCCACCACCATGTTTGACAGTGGGGATGGTGTGTTCAGGGTGATGAGCTGTGCTGCTTTTACGCCAAACATAACCTTTTGCATTGTTGCCAAAAAGTTTGATTTTGGTTTCATCTGACCAGAGCACCTTCTTCCACATGTTTGGTGTCTCCCAGGTGGCTTGTGGCAAACTTTAAACAACACTTTTTATGGATATCTTTAAGAAATGGCTTTCTTCTTGCCACTCTTCTATAAAGGGCAGATTTGTGCAGTATACGACTGATTGTTGTCCTATGGACAGAGTCTCCCACCTCAGCTGTAGATCTCTGCAGTTCATCCAGAGTGATCATGGGCCTCTTTGCTGCATCTCTGATCAGTCTTCTCCTTGTATGAGCTGAAAGTTTAGAGGGACGGCCAGGTCTTCGTAGATTTGCAGTGGTCTGATACTTCCATTTCAATATTATCGCTTGCACAGTGCTCCTTGGGAAATCTTTTTGTATCCAAATTCGGCTTTAAACTTCTCCACAACAGTATCTGGGACCTGCCTGGTGTGTTCCTTGTTCTTCATGATGCTCTCTGCGCTTTAAACGGACCTCTGAGACTATCACAGTGCAGGTGAATTTATACGGAGACTTGATTACACACAGGTGGATTCTATTTATCATCATTAGTCATTTAGGTCAACATTGGATCATTCAGAGATCCTCACTGAACTTCTGGAGAGAGTTTACTGCACTGAAAGTAAAGGGGCTGAATAATTTTGCACGCCCAATTTTTCAGTTTTTTATTTGTTAACAAAGTTTGAAATATCCAATAAATTTCATTCCACTTCATGATTGTGTCCCACTTGTTGATTCTTCACAAAAAATTACAGTTTTATATCTTTATATTTGAAGCCTGAAATGTGGCAAAAGGTCGCAAAGTTCAAGGGGGCGAATACTTTTGCAAGGCACTGTATATATATATATATATATATATATATATATATATATATACATATATATATACACACACACCCTCAATAGAAACCTCAAACTAAAATGAATCAGCCATGCCATAGAGCCTATACTCAAAAATGTACACAGTGTATGCGCAGGGAGAAGGAGCTCATAGGCCCCCAAATGAAAATAATTACCAATAGACCATAAGCCATTCTCGGCCAGCTTGCTGTCAGCGTGGATTCTGCACCGTGTGATTCCTTTCTATGATAATATGAACATTTACCTTCTATTGGACATTCAGCCTTAACCATAGATGATTCTTGGTAGCTATATGATTTTTGAACCTTCTGTGTTCGCACTTATGCTCTATTGGTACTTATTTTCATTTGGAGGCCTGTGAGTTCCTTCTCCCTGCGCATACACTGCGTACATTATTGAATATTCCAATATAGACTCTATGGCATGGCCAATGAATTTTAGTTTGTTTCTATTAAGGGTCCACCTGCGAGACTTAATAAAAAGCAGTGTTTATTCAATATGTTAAGTTAAAACCAATATAGAAAAGGAGTTCCTGACTTAAAACATACAATAATTACAGTCCTGATACAAACAGAAGAAAAGCCCAATGCGTTTCAAAGTAGTTTATTCTACACTCTTCTTGAAGGGGTAAATATGTGGTTAGCAGAGTATATATTTCTTTACAAAGAGAAACATCATTAGGTACTCAGCAAATAAAAAACAGAATGAACGTTACATAACATTACCCAAATATACTGAAAGTAGGTACTATATACAGTGGAGTGACGGACTGCATGTTTCTAAAAGCAGGAGAGAGCTGCAATTGTTACCAACCAATAGCTATCCACCAGTAAGAGGGCGTCTGGACGTCTGCTCCTAGACCACTGGGGGCAATGGGGGAACAGCCTTGCCGAAATTCACATCTAAGTGTCAATGTGAAAAAAAGGAGGAGAGATAAAAAAGCATAGATACAAGGAAGTCCCATATATTCAAAAAGGATTTAAACCGAAATCTCATTCTTTTGATTTTTCGCTGGTTGCCTGTACCAAGGAGGGGACCAGCGAAAAATCAAAAGAATGAGATTTCGGTTCTGACTCCGAATCTGAGGTGTAAGATCTCAACTCTTCATCTGAGCCGCCACAAACTGCCGTATCCAGATCCGAATCCTCCGAAACAGATGACCGAGCTGATTTCTTGGATACACTCTTGATCCCCTCTTTGACCGCAGACTTAATGTATGACTTCACCTGACCTGCTTCTGCAGCATCATCCCGAACTGCCTCCTTCCAACAAGAGGCACATACCAACTTTTCCAGCAAGGCCTGTGCTGGACATGCCCAACAGGCTTTTTCGTGCGTCTGAATTGGTGAAGAGGCTCTGGAAGAGGAAGAAGATCTTCTTCTATATCAGCGGCCAGATTTGTGCTAAGAGGAAGTTATTAATAAAAAACAGCGCAGGTAATATCCTGACTTGAAAAAGTCAGTTCCTTCTTTTCCTCATTCATTCATTTTTGAGATTCAGGAGATTGTGGAGGAAGAATAGGCAAGACCAGATAAGAAACAGAATATTCACCATAGGATCGCCAAGCTTTATCCTTTCAGTGCCAAGGACGCCGAATCATGGGACACTACTAGGGTTGAGTGAACCCGGACTGTATTGTTTGGGATCATACCGGACTTTTGGGTATTCGGTACCCGGACTCGGATTTCACTGTATGTTCGGGTACTGTCCATTGTTCGGTAATGTTATGTGATGTTTTGCCGCGGTTTTAATGGCGTGGTTTTAATGGCGCGGTTTCAACAGGTGCAAGGCAGCCAATCAGCAAGCATTTAACTAGTGTGCCCTTAGAAGCCATCACAGCCATGCCTACTAATGGCATGGCTGTGATTGGCCAGTGCAGCATGTGACCCAGAGTCTATATAAGCTGGAGTCACACAGCGCTACGCGTCACTCTGCTCAAACTATACTAGGGAGAGGTTCCTGATGCTGCTGAGGGAGAGATAGGAGATTATTGTAGGGTCAGGCTGGAGTTTGCTTTGAGGGAAAGCATAGGAAGAATCTTCTTTAATCAGACAGCGATCTACATTGATTGTATTGTGTGGGGGTGCAGTGCACAATCTTTTTGCCCGGAGGGAGAGATAGGAGATTACTGTAGGGTCAGGCTGGAGATTGCTTTGAGGGAATAAATAGGAAGAATCGTCTTTAATTGGACAGCGATCTACATTGATTTTATTGTGTGGGGGTGCAGTGCACGATCTTTATGCCCTGACCTGAGCCCAGTGAGGAGGAGAAAGGAGAAAAAAAACTTTTATCAGTCTGTTAGGTGGGCGGCATGTGGTGCTGCACATTTAATGCAAGCTCAGTGCATATGTGTCTGCTTAATCTGCATTTAAAAAAGAAAAAAACTTTTTTCCTTCATATTTAACTTTGACATACATTGTTTAGACAGACACTGCTTTTCTAACCTTCTCTTCAAAAAGCACCAATGTAAGGGGAAAATAATTACTTTTCAGTATTTAGGGGAAAACATTTTTTTTTTTTTTTTTCAGTTTTTCATCCAAATGTTTTTTTTTTTTTTTTTTTAATTCAATAGCGGAATAGAACAACAACAATATCCAACCTGTTAGGCGTGCGGTGTGTAGCGGCCATTTCATACAAGCTGAGTGCATATGTCTCTGCTTAACCTACATCTAAAAAAGAAAAAAACTTTTTTCCTTCATATTTTACTGTGAGTTACAGCGTATAGACACTGCTTTTCAAATCTGCTATTCACCAAGCACCAATTAAGGGGACGATTATTTTTCAGATTTTCATTCATACATTACAGTGAGATACACCCATTGCATACTGTTGTTTTATTCCGCTTTAAAAACCGTATTCTGCATTAAAAACCCATTTAGGGGAAAAAAAAGTTAATCGCGGCTAGTCTGCATATGTTACAGTGAGATACACCCATTGCATACTGTTGTATTGCGCATTGCAATAAAAACCCATTTAGGGGAAAAAAAGTTAATCGCGGCCTAGCCGCCTGTCCAGAGCCAATGTGGACAAGCTCACGTTCATAAAAATGAACAAGTCATGGATCCCACAGGACTTGTCCATACTTTGTGCAGAATAGACATGTATACCGGCCTTACCTAGCCATTGTTGGATTTGATCTTTTTTACTCTTTTGGGGTGTACCCTAATTAAAAAATAAATTAAATAAAAAAAAAAAACAGTGCTGGCTACCTCGTCCTCCTCCTCCACTACCGCCGCCGCCGCTTCCACCTACACGGCCATATCCACTGCTACCTCAACCTCCTACTCCATATGGGCCTCGTCCTCCTCATACACCATTTAAGATGATTATTTTTTATTTTTCTGTTTTTTATGTTATTTTAAGTTATTTCCCTATCCACATTTGTTTGCAGAGCACTTGCCATGCTCTTAAGATGATTTTGCTGCCATTTGCAGCCCTCTAGCCCTTTCCATGTTTGTTTTAGAGCCATTTTAGTGCTCAAAAGTTCGGGTCTCTATTGACTTCAATGGGGTTCGGGATCGGGGTAAAGTTCGGGTTAAGTCCGGGTCACGAACCCAGACTTTTTTTTCAAGTTCGACCAAACCCGCCGAACCCGGACATCCAGGTGTTCGCTCAACTTTAGACACTACACCTAGAGTGGATGTTTCATTGCAGAGATTGGCTCGTCATGTCACACTTTCATTAGAAGATTCAGTCTCCTTTAAAGAGTCGACACTGGTTTAAAGAGGATGTATGCCCTGGTGGGGGTGGCATTTAGACCAACTATGGCTCTCACTTCCATAGCAGCAGCCCTCAAAGTTTGAGCAGCGGAGTTAGAGGCTTAATTTTTTGGAGGAAGTGGTTGAAGCTGGAAATTATTTTCCCTTGCAATTGGTGAAGATGGCAATGGAGTTCTTGCCGAAGCAGAGGTGGATCAGGTCTGTATGCCTTTGTTCAGTCCCCTTCAATGGGAAGCTTCTTTTTGGCAAAGCGTTAGAGGCAGCTATTCATCGAGTTTCTGGCGGAAAGTCGGGTTTAATAACTCAAGAGAGGAGAAGACCGCGTTAGTCCTTTTTTCCCCAGGAAGAATAAGGAGGGGTTCATGGAACCAAATGCTTATAGGTTGGGTAGACCATACTGCCGGCAGTGGAGAGGAGTTGGATCAGCCTTCCCAAAGGGACCCAAACCTAAGCCCAACCAGCCAGCAAAGGCTTCAGGCAAGGCGTTCTGAAGGTTTCTCCGCCCAGACCCCTCGAGTGGGAGCAAGGTTAGCTCACTTCACTTCACTGGATTCTAAACCTCGTTCAGAGTGGTTATCGTTTGGAGTTCATGAAAAGACCCCCTTCTTTTTTTTGGAAACCAGAATCCAAGTCTCTCCATGTTTGCTAACATACATAAAGGGCTTGCTATCGGCGAATGCTGTTCTTCCAGTTCCGAAGCAAGAATGGGGCAGAGGAGTTTATTCCCCGTTATTTCTGGTGGCAAAGGCATCGGGGGGTTTCAGGCCAGTCTTGGATCTAAAATGTTTTAATTCTTTTTTGAAGGTACCACTTTTTAAGATGGAGTCATTGCAGACTATAATTTCCATGGGGAGAAGAGGGGATTGGATGGCTTTCATCAATTTAGCAAAAGCCTACCTGCATGTTCCCATAGATCCGGCCCACCATCGCTTTCCCAGGTATGCCATAGAAGGTCTGTGTGAGGTAAGTCACTTTGGTTGGGGGGCTTGTGGAACCCAGATTGCTTTAGGGATCTTGGGAGACTCCTTGTCCAGCCTCCCCAGCCCCTCTTATGTGTAAGTCACCCTGTGTCTATTAGGGGCACAGGGTAACCAAGAACCCCAGTCGGGTCGGCACAAATCAGATTCGCTGTACAACCACACTGGACTTTGTGTTGAAAGAGTGAAGGGGATCTTTCACTTGGAACGGTGATATTTCTAAACAGTGTCGCTCAGAAAATATATAAAGATATATTGCAGATTGCTAGGATATTGCAGTGCCTTATAGACCCTTGTAAGTGGGGTGGGGTTTGTTATTGTTAAATACCTGCGTTCTATTGTTCCTGCCTGCCTTAAGAAACTTATTATAGGATGGATGGATGTGGATTGGCTGCCAAGGGGGAGGAGTTGTCCCACAGTGTACATCGCTTTTTGCTTTGTGTTTCAATAAAAAGTTTGATTCTAGTTTGACTCCAAAACTTTTACTGTCTAGTTCTTGGGGTAACTATAGCCAGATTCACGGATCCCGTGTTCCAGAGATTAGAAAGCAGGTTCTTGGCGGAGATACCCAGTCGGGGTGTCTGGATTCCATCACATTGGTGGCAAGCGGTGGGATGCTTCCTGCAGTCTGGGACATCCAAACCTCCACCGGGATCCAAGATCGGGATAGCAGAGTTTGGGCGACCCAAAGGAGATATGGACCTGGCATCAGAGTTCAAGGGGGTGGTGCAGATCTCCTTTTCAGTATACCCCAGGACAGTATCTGCGAATCAATACTTGGAGCTCAGGCAACATATTCCGGTGGAGCTCTGGCTTGGAGCCCTCCAGCTTGCTGCTATATACCAGGGCAAGTGCTTTCCAACCCCAGGGCAATGGGCCAGTGACCAACGGGAGTTGCAGATGGCATTCCTGGGAGAGCGGCCTCAGGAGCAATGGGTATCGGAGTTGGACAGGCTGGTCCTGCAGGAGATAGAGCTGGACAATCAGTATCAGGCTCTACAATGGCACGCAGAGCAGAAATATTTCGGAGAGACATCAGAATGGTCTCTGGAGGGATATGACTTTGGTGGCCCTGGATTGCTGTGGGAGAGCCTTACAGATGCGTTTGTGTTTGGTGATGAAGGGGAACCTACCATTGAGAACCTACGAGAATACACAGAGGCTATGCTTTGTCTCACAGGGGTCTCAGAGCTTAAACCTGATCTAGAACACTTGCTAAGGAAAGAACAGCATCTGGAAAGGGCATACAGGAAACTGCTAGAACACGTTCAGCAGCATGCTTAAGAGTCTGCAGTGGAAACTCCGGAGATTTCTGTTCCCAAAGCTGAAGTGCTGACAACAGGGCAGAACTCTGCTAGCCTCTGCCCAGCACCAGTAACATATTCTGGATTCCACAGACAGGAGATGGTAAATTTTGATCCTCAGACTCCACCAGAGACTGGGGATTTAATAGACTTTTCTGTTGAGGAGGAACAACCTGGTGAGCTTCCTGCAGAAGAGCTGACTTCAGAGCATGGTGCTGTGGACCCCTGCATACAACAATCGGCAGCCCTGAAGGACTTGTGCAAGGCCACCGATGTTTCACTTTACTTCCCAGTGGAACAGCTGGCAGCTGGGCAGAACGCTACTAGCCTCTGCCCACAACAATCAACTCCGCTGGAGCTCTAGGGTGAGAATGCAATCGGCACCTCACAACTGCAGCTTGAGCTGATATCAGTGGATGGGACTGTGGTATTCACTGACAGCAATCCAGCAGAAGAGCTGGCAACAGGGCAGAGTGCTGCTGGCCTCTGCCCCCAACTAATAGAAGATGGATTTCCTGTGGTAGTGGATGGGACGTTGGTTCCACTAACACAACCCCAGAAACAGGTCTGGCATTGGGACAGGAGGATGTCAGCCTTGTTGTACAAGCACTGGCGGATTTTCATAGAGAAAAAGTGTATGAGACTACAGTCTCCACCTAGATACCCCAGGGATGCTGGGCAATCGGCCCAGATCTCCAACAGCATGATGGAGTGAGCCCAGCCACCCTGTCTTCTCGCCAGCGGTAAATGGACTCCAGGGAGAAGGACCAGTCCACACTTCTCCCCAGCAGGGGTTGTGTTCTAAGAGAGAGGCAGAGGTTGGCTGGGTGAGTAATGATCTGCTCCAGACAATTTGTTTGGGGGACTGGAACTATGGACTAACTTCGAAGTCAACCCGAAGTAAAGTTTTTGATTTTGACTGCTGGTGACTGTTTGTATTTTAAGGGGCTTTTTCCTTGCAGTTTTTTTGGGGGGTTTTTCTTTCCCTTTTTTTTGTCACTCTTTTTTAAATAGCCTTTTTTTTCTCTCTATCTTTCTTTCCTTCCTTCGACTACTAATTAAGGGGAGTGGTTAATTGCTCACAGGTGCTTCAGGTCCTATTTAAATTTCTGCTGGACTTATTTGAGCTTGCTCATCCTTTAGCTTGTCACCTTTTTGCTTGCTGGAGCTCTGAGCAAGTGGAACTTGACTAAGTGGTGAGTTAAAAACCAGAGTTTAAAACAGGAGATTTGAACAGGAGTCTTCAGACCTGTAAGTAACATCTGAAATTTTCTGTTAGCTTTATTATTGTTGTAACTGGGAAAATGTGTGCTAGCAAGATTGAAGGTTTTGTGCAGTGCACAGTGTGCTGCATGTATACAATATCGGAGCAACCACTCCAGGATGGATACCGCTGCAACAGATGTGAGCAGGTTGTCCTTCTGGAAGCTCGCATTAGAGATCTGGAGGAGTAAATTGCAACACTGGATAGAACTGACAACCTTGAAGTGGGTGGCTAGCTGGGTTAATGGGGAGGGTGGAGGGGTAAGTCAGGTTTATCAGGTAGGAAGATGGGTTAATACAGTCAGAGGGAGTGGTAGGGGCTCACAGAAAAGGAATGCCAGACCTGGGTTTAAGCACCCTAACAGATTTGCCATGTTGGATGAAGATGTGGGGGTGGCAAACTCAGAGGTGGCAGCCCTAGATGTCACTGCTATCCCTAACAGCCGGGAGAGCAGTCCATCTAGTAGCGGTGGTGAGGGGACTGTAAGTAGGCCTAGACAGTTGGTGGTAATTGGGGATTCTATAATCTGAAGGACTGATAGAATAATTTGTCGCCAGGATCGCCTCAACCAAATGGTTTGCTGTCTCCCTGGTGCCAGGGTTCGGCATGTGGTGGACCGGGTTGATAAATTACTGGGAGGGGCTGGGCATGACCCAGCTGTCTTGGTCCACATCGGAACCAATGACAGAATATATGGAAGGTGAAGGCTCCTTAAGAACCAATTTAATGAACTAGGCTGCAAGTTGAAGGGAAGGACCTCCAAGGTGATATTCTCTGAAATATTGCCTGCGCCATGCGTAACACAGGAAAGGCAGGGGGGGGGGAGATTAGAGAGCTGAATGCATGGCTAAAGACCTTGTGTAAGAAGGAGGGATTTGGGTTTATAGAGCACTGGGCTCACTTTTCATTGGGGTGCAACCTATAAGCTAAAGATGGTTTGCATCTAAATGGAAGGGGGTCTGTTGTGCTGGGGGAAAGGTTTATGGGAAGGCTGGAGGAGTTTTTAAACTAGGATTGAGGGGGGAGGGTGAGTTAGATTATAATGGGGCAGACAGGTCAGACAGGGATCAGCCCCTATTAGTGGGTGGAATAGAGAAAGATGGGGGGAGAGTTATGGCAGAGGATAAGAAGGTTCCCATGTTACAAACAACCATTGGAAATGGTACTATGTGTACCAAAATAATAAATATGCAAAATAAGTGTGCAAAATGGGACAATGATTTAAAGTGTTTGTTCACCAATGCCAGAAGTCTGCCAAGCAAAATCGGTGAGTTGGAAGCTCTGGTGCACGAGGAGAACTATGATTTAATTGGTATTGCTGAATCTTGGCTTCATTCGTCACATGACTGGGCTATTAATATTCCTGGCTATGCTCTCTTTCGGAAAGACAGGGTAAAACGGAAGGGTGGTGGTGTTTGTCTCTATGTGAGAAGTGATCTCAAATTGAATGTGAAAGATGACCTAGTTGATGGAGAGTGTGCTGAATCTGAAGCAGTATGGGTTGAAATGTACATGGGTGGGCGTGAAACAAAGATTGATATAGACCTCCCAGTATTAATGAGGAGGTGGAGACTCAGTTCCTGGCACAGATAGAAAGGACTGCAAGGGCTGGGACAGTGATAATAATGGGGGATGGTACCTACCAAGACATTGACTGGAGTAATGGCACTGCTGGAACAGGTAAAGGGCAAACATTTATAAACCTGTAACAAGACAAATTTATGGTGCAGTTTATTGAGGCCCCCACTAGAAATTATGCTCTGTTGGACCTGGTAATCTCAAACCATGCAGAGCTTATTAATAATGTTCATATGAAAGAACATCTGGGTAGCAGTGACCATAACATGATTTCATTTAATGTTAGCTGTAAGCAAAAAACACATACAGGAAATACAAAAACACTTAACTTTAAGAAAGCAAATTTTCCAAGGATGAGGGCTGCTCTCCAGGATTTAGACTGGGAGGGAATATTGGCATCAATGATAACAGAACAGAAATGGGTATTTTTCCAAAAAGACTTTATACAAACTCACTGCAAAGTATATTCCCATGGATAATAAGTTTAAAAGGCTAAAAATAAAACCTATGTGGGTCACAGCAAAAGTTAAAAAAGCTATAGATAAAAAGAAAAGAGCTTTTAAAAAATAAAAATGAGGGAACACTATCATCGTTTAATTGTTACAAAGAATATAACAGAATATATAAAAAGGAAATCAGGGACGCAAAAATTCAAAATGAACAACAGATTGCATTCTCTGTGTAGCGTGCCTAATGTTATTTTTATTTATTTTTACTCTACAGACAGTAAAATCTGCAAGAAGTGTCCTGAAAATGAATGGCCTAACAAAGCTAGAAATATTTGTATTGACAAGGTCAATGAGTATTTATCATACGAGGAGGATATTCTAGTTTTATTTTTTTCTGTATCTTCAGTCATATTTGCTACAACATCTCTCCTTATACTTGGACTATTTTTTTGGTTTCGGAGCACTCCCATAGTCAGAGCCAATAACCGGAACCTCAGCTTCACTCTGCTCTTCTCCCTCATACTGAGTTTCCTGTCTGTATTCCTCTTCCTTGGCCGTCCTGTGGATATTACCTGTATGCTACAACAAGTCATTTTTGGAGTTCCCTTCACCATCTCAGTGTCTTCTATCCTAGCCAAAACCATCATGGTCTTCATTGCTTTTAAAGCCACCAGACCTGGAAGCTCTTGTAGAAAATGGGTGGGAGTCAAACTTCCCAATACAGTCATGTTATTCTGCTCATCCATTCAGTTTATGAATTGCATTCTCTGGTTGTCCATCTCTCCACCGTTTCAGGAGTATGACATGGACTCCTATCCTGGGAAGATCATCATTCAGTGTAATGAAGGGTCAGTTATCGGGTTCTACTCTATGTTGGGTTATATGGGGTTTCTGGCAGCTGTGAGTTTTGTTCTGGCTTTCATGGTGAGGACATTACCCGACAGTTTTAATGAAGCCAAGTATATCACCTTCAGCATGTTGGTGTTCTGCAGTGTCTGGATTGCCATGATCCCGGTCTATCTGAGCACCAGAGGCAAATATATGGTGGCTGTGGAAATATTTGCCATATTGACCTCCAGTGCTGGAATATTATTGTGTATGTTTTCTCCAAAACTCTACATTTTACTTTTAAAACCTGAACTGAACACAAGAGGAACAATGCTGGGGAAAAGAATGATGTAAATGTAACTCATTGATTCAATGTATAATGCTGTAGACCAGATTAAACAAGTTCAGTCATATTGCTACAATCATGATCATCATTATAAAGGACATTATCATTATTATTTTTTGGGTATATTAACTGCCTTCTGTCTGCCTATTGTACATAAGTGGATGGAAGGATAAAAAGAGGATTGGGACTTTAGATGAAGGACAGGACAAGGTTTACAGGAAAGTTAACAACATTTATTAATGACATACAAATAAATAATATGACATAAAATGATATATATTACATAAACATGTATACAAAAGTTGGTAAATGATCCCAATCGCAGTGTTCATAAAAACCAACATAGCAGTTTCCAAGGATAGTAGAGTAATTGTAATCAGAACATAATTGAGTAGCAATGATCAACAGTAATCGAGTGATTATATGTAATATATAAAAAAAAAAATCACAACATCATAAGACTTGACGCGTTTCGTGGCCCAAGTATGCCACTTCATCAGAAGTTAATGTCTGATCTATAAAAAATATATAGATGTATAAGGAAACAGCAGAAATGAGGAAAAAAGAAGACTGGAAGGGAAGGGAAAAGAAGGCTTAGCCTCAAATCCCCAAACACGTACATATCATTGCAGATCATTGCTGGAATTGGGAATAGGGCATGGCCACAGGTGTCTCCCACGGGAGCTGAGGGAACACAGAATGGGCGAGAGAGGCCGGGCACGCCACACAGATGGCGAGTGTGGGCAGGAGTACAAAGAATGAAGAAGGTGCATGTGGCAGCAAAACAAAGAATGTCTGTAAATGAGTAAAAATATATAATATAAGTATATGTAAAAATTGGAGGTATATATATATATATATCATAGAAATATACTAGTGCTGCCGCCCAGGTGAGTATATGGAGAGATATCAAACAAAGGTGAATAGGGCACCACAAAGAGTGTAAAAGGATAGGATACAAAGTGAATACAAGGTGTAAGGGGCTGAAGCCCAGAGGATCTAAAGTGAACCAGATAGCGAGGTAGACTAGGAATAGGAATTTGATACTGCGGGTGTATTTAAACCAGCAACTATTTAGTAGTTAGTATAGTAATTGAAAAAGTACAGAAGTAGTATGTATTAATAGGGATGATCGAACTTTTGAAAAGTTCGGTTCGACCAAAACACCCGAACCTCCCAAAAGTTGGGCCCGGATTTCAGAACCCCATTGAAATCAATGGGACCCGAACTTCGGTAATCAAAAAACACCATTTTGAAGCCCTAAAACCCAATAAATGCCCCTAAAAAGTGCCTAGGGTTCTGGGTCATGCCCCAGGGACTATAAATCACACAAAAAAAGTTCTTAAAAATTGTCATTTTTGATAGAGAGCCAATTATTGGAAAAATTAAAAAAAAAAAAAAAAAAAAAATTCTTTGGATTTAGTGTCTGGGGGGTCTAAAAAGTCTACCTGTGAAGTTTCAGCTCTGTAGCATGTCCAGAACCAGAAAAAAAAAGTTTGTTTGTATTAGTGCATACTAATAGAGCAGGGATATGGCTCCGCTCTTTTCACACCTTGCCGCTTTTGTAGCAAGCGTTTTTTTGGGCATTTTTTGGGGGTTATTGGAGGCAGGCATAACATCATAACTTCTGTGTAGGGGTATATATACACACACACTTATATGTATATATACACACATACACATATATAGGTGTAAAAGTAGCCGAACACTATACTTGCGCTAATGAAATAATTAACACCCATATGGCTCCGCTCCTATAACACCTATATATGTGTATGTGTATTAATACATAGAAGTGTGTGTGTATATATACCCCTATACAGAAGTTCAGATGTTTTGCCTGCCTCCAAAGACCCCAAAAAAATGCCCAAAAAAATGCCTGCAATAACACACCTGGGCGTTTTTTTTTTTGGCGCAGGCGGTTTTTTTTGGGCATTTTTTGGGGGTCTTTGGAGGCAGGCAAAACATCTGAACTTCTGTATAGGGGTATATATACACACACACTTCTATGTATTAATACACATATATATAGGTGTTATAGGAGCGGAGCCATATGGGTGTTAATAATTTCATTAGCGCAAGCATAGGGTTCTGCTACTTTCACACCTATATATCTGTATGTGTATATATACATACAGGTGTGTGTGTATATATACCCCTATACACAAGTTCAGATGTCATGCCTGAATCCAAACATGTCCTCAAAAAAGCCCTATAAACGCCTGCAGCAAAAAGCAGGCTGACAGGCGAGAAGCCATATCCCTGTTCTATAAGTGACCTAAGAGAAACAATCTTTTCTCTATAGCGGTCACCCTGACATGGAAGGGTTTGGTCACCCTGCCATATCAGTCAGTGTCAGTTAACCCTACACTACACTACAGTCCCCTTACACTTAACAGTTTCCCTACAGAAACTAGATTTTTGAAGCTAACTAAAGTGGAAAATAGTACCCTAACTACACTAGATATCCCTTTCCTCACACTAATAATTGCTAAATGACACTTTGAGAGCAGAAGTAACAGAACTGCTTCCATTCTCTTCCACAGCCCTGGATTAAAATGGTGGAGATTTGGCGGGGGCTATCTTATATACTGGGGGGGCATTTTCACTAATGATTGGCCTCTGGACCCCCTAGTCACTCCAATCATATTCCTAGCATCCTCCTGCTCCCTCAATTGGCTTTTACTGATGGTTCTGGTCCAATCACAGGCTTTTAAAGCCCAGTTCCTGTCCCATTGCATTTTGATCGGTTCTGGTTGCCGAATTCCAAACTTTTTCAGCAAAAAGTTCTAAATTCGGCCCAATTTCGAACAGTCATTGTTCGGGTCGAACCGATGGTCGACCCGAATTGTTCGATCATCCCTATTTATTAATACATTTCAAAAAAATGCACAGAAAGATGTACAAAATATCATTGAATACATATACATAAAAACACAATACAATGGGAAACTGTGTTCAATTCAAAGGCATGCGAACCAGTGTGTATGAGCGTGGTCACTAGCTCTTCATGTGATGAAAGGGGTCCAACATGTTTCGGAATCTAACAAATGATTCCTTCTTCAGGGAATTAAGAATTGAACATATGTATCACAATGTATCTAGGAATGGAGAATTTACAAGTAGTTTAGTATATATGGTTCTATGCATAAAATGCTAAACAGGATATCCATCACTATATGGGCACAATAAAGAGGTTATCATATATGGATATGTATACATGTGTATAGATTTTTATAAATACAGGACACTCACTACAGATCAAGATGTGTTGATTACAACACGCCAGATAGCCACTGAAAAAGTCGTCCAAGGGGCTTTTTTGTGGGCCTGGTTTCAAACCGATTTATCAAAGAGTATTTTTTGGAAAAACCGAACCCCCATAGGAGTACAGCTGGCTGAGGGAAGAAAAGGAAAATATGGGAGACACCAGGGCCCTTATGCACCAACATTCACCTCCAGATAATGGCACCCTGATAACGCTCACAAGGAGCACAGCAAATGCAAGGGATCAGTACCTAAAATAGAGTATTAAAAGAAAGAAAGTAATAAAAGTAGAGATCAAAAAGATCCCAGCATATAACGAGGAGGGATAACTGACAACTCCCCCAGTAGGAGTATTCGGTTTGTATGGTGACAGCAAGGTGGAGAAAGCCTCTCAGTCGTAAGTAGTGCTGTGGAATGGAGGCAAATAGTGTCTCCATGTATACTGTATGTGCACAGAGGAACTCACCATAATTGGTGGATTGATTGCATCTGTGTGTTCCTGCCCTACCTAGTGTCTCCAAATATATCATTGTGGTCATATCCTGTAGTCTGCTCAGCCATTCGGATAAAAAAATATACATACATATATATATATATATATATATATATATATATATATATATATATATATAAAAAATAAAAAAATAAAAAAATTAAATAAAATACTTTTTTTTTTTTTTTTGATTCTTGGGTAAAAATGTAGATGGAAAAAAAGAGGAGAGATCCCTTGAGCTCCATTGCATATTGAGCAAGTTCTGGTCAGTGGTCCATCCTCAAGAACCAGTAACCCAGTGGATGCTCAGCTGGAAAGGTCTCAAGTCTGCTCTTGCACCATATGATGGAGATGCTGCCAATTGTTGCTTAAACAGCCCTGGGTGCTGCTGAGGACAAAAGAACTGTTTAAAGGCATCGGTCAGCCGGCCGCCTTCTCCACCCCTCCTCCTTTGGCTGAACGATGCCTTAGAAACATATTCCAGAGAATGCTGACCTCCCAGTGTCTGGAAAGGGGATACACAATTTTTTTTCTCAAGGCCTCCTCAAGATGTTTCATACTCTGCTCCCTCTGCGAAGGCAGGATGAGCTCTGCAACTTTACCCTTGTAACGTTGAAATGTTGTAACGTTGATCAAGAAGAGTTGCCAACCAGTAATGATCCCTCTTCTTGATAGCACAAATCCTCGGGTCCTTTCACAGGCTTTGCAGAATCAGGGAGTCCATGCAACGTAAGTTGGAGGAGGCATGAGCTTCTGAGTCCTCTGGGTCACTAAGGATCACATTGTCAGCACGAGCAACCTCTCCCCAACCACGTACAACTCCTGGGGTTTCTGGGGAATAAAAAAAACATCCCTTGAAGACTGCTGTATGTTATCCTCTTCCTCTACACCCATGCTGCCGAAATTCTCATCCTCCTCTTCCTCCTGTGTGTTTTGTGGCCCTGCAGAAATGATATCTGCATAAAGGGGGCCTTGTGAGGAAAGGAAGTCCTCCTCTTCCTCCTGCTGTTCTGCCTGAAGTCCATGATTCCTCCTCAAATGGTGACAGGACGCTGCATGCATCCTTAATCAAAAGCCACTGGCGTGGTGAAAAAAAGCCAAGCTCCTCGTACCCTGTCCTTGTGCCAAACTCACACAGGTACTCAATGATGGCCCTCTGCTGTGTGTGCAGCCACTGCAGCATTGCCAATGTTGAGTTCCGCCTGGTGGGCATGTCACAAATAAGGCAGTTGGTGGGCAGGTTGAATTCCCGTTGAATGTCAGATAAGCGAGCACTAGCATTGAACATATGGCAGAAATGGCTACAGACTTTTCTGGCCTGCCTCAGGAGATCTTGGAAGCCCGGGTATCTGGTCAAGAAATGCTGCACAACCAGATTCAGGACATGTGCCAAGCATGGAACATGTGTCAAGTGTCCCTGTTGGAGGGAGGAGAGAAGGTGGGTGCCAGTGTCACATTCAACCTTTCCTGGCTCAAGCTGTCTTGGCGTAAACCATCTCTGAGACTGCCCCTGCAGAGCTTACAGAATCTCTGCACCGGTGTGATTCCTATCCCCTGGACAGATCAACTGAAGCACAGCATGGCATCTTTTAGCCTGACTGCTTGCATAGCCCCTTGAACTCTTAGGGAGCACTGCAGCTTCAGAGGACAATTGAGCAGAAGAGGACATGGAGGAGGAGGAGATGGTGGAGTAGCCAGATGTGGCAGAACCAGCACCAGCTTTTTGGAAGCGTGGTGGCAAAACAAGCTGCAACACCGAACCCTGTCCTGCATCCTTCCCAGCTGCCAGCAGAGTTACCCAGTGCACCGTGAAAGAAATGGAACTTCCCTGTCCGTGCCTGCTGGACCAAGAGTCAGTAGTAATGTGCACCTTCCTGCTGACCGTTTTGTCCAATAAGGCCAAAACACTACCTTCCACATGACGGTAGAGAGACGGAATGGCCTTACGTGAAAAGAAATGCCTTTTTGGTACCTGCCACTGTGGTGCAGCACATTCCACAAATTTGCAAAAGGGAGTTGAGTCTACCAGCCAAAAAGGCAGCAACTGTAATGCTAGCAATTTGACCAAGCTAGCATTAAGACACTGAGCATGTGGAGCCCCTGGAGCACATCCTGCCTTGTTAGAGTTGTGCGTCCTCCTCATCCTCCCCCTCCCCCTCCTCCTCCTCCTCCTCTATCCTGTCAGGCACCCAAGTACAGTCAGTGACCTCATCATCCCCTCCCTCCTCGTCTTTGGAGCAAAGCTTCAGCTGTGGCAACATGACTGCTGGTTTCTTGTCCGTCATTGTCACCCCCTCTCTCTAGGCTCACGTTATTCCCTTCATCAACCTTCGAACAAACCTCACAGCTTTCAAATTGCTGCGCATCCTCCAGCAGCATGTCACTGACACTACGATCGAATAGTTCAGGTGACTCCTCCGTGCATGATGGTGGAGCGACAGAAGGAGTAGCTGTGGAGAAGGAGCCTGTGGAATGGGCCGCTTTGGCAACAGCGGTAGAAGGCAAACTACTGTGAGCATGGGTGTCAGAGAATGAGGAGGATGAGGACGGCTTATTGATCCACTCCACCAACTCTTTCACATGTTGTGGCTGAATAGCATGGGCAGCACCAGAAATAAAAGTTGGTGTGCCCCGCCTGCAGAGGATGCACTATGTCGACTGTGACCACCACTTTTCACAATGGACAAAGAGGCTGCTTGCCCTCTTTTCTGACATGTGAGCGTCAGCCTTTCGGAAATTATGTTGATACAGATCAATGTAGGGTACATGCAACTGACCAATAGATACTCAATGACCTGATATGATGTAATCAATAGCCCTATAGATGAGCTGTGCTGCTTATAGGATGTACGCAAGTGACCGATTAACAATACTCTCACTGATATGTAATCAATAGCCCTATAGATGAGCGGTGCTGCTTATAGGATGTACGCAAGTGACCGATTACCAATACTCTCACTGATATGTAACCAATAGTCCTCCTATGGATGAGCTGTGCTGCTTATAGGATGTACGCAAGTGTCTGATTAACAATACTCTCACTGATATGTAATCTATAGCCCTATAGATGAGCTGTGTTGCTTATAGGATGTATGCAAGTGACCAATTAACAATACTCTCACTGATATGTAATCAATAGCCCTACATAAAGTCTCTCAGATCATGGTTGGTATATTTTGCCACCATCCCTTGTTAATATATAAGAATAGGAAGTTTTCTCCTCTAGTTGGGATTTTATGGGCAAAAAAGAAAAAAGAAAAAACAGAAGAAAAAATATATTAACCATGTATATAAAAATTCCCAAATTTTATTCAAAAATACATATATAGTTCATGACATAATAAAATACATGTAGTGGGGCACTGGATAGAGCTACCACACATGAATATACAATGTTACACAGAAGGATATACATAGGTATAAAACCCCTTGGTAGAGTAGGGATCCAATCCAACGCGTTTCAAACATAATAAGAACTAATAGTTCTGTTCTTCCTCAGGGAAAATCCCAACTCTAAAAATAAAACAAAAAAACATAATGATACAACAACAATTGCATACAGATTGCATACATACACATACGTGGGTAGTGACAGCAAATATGGATGTGACTGGTATACTAAGACTGATCAAAGAGGGGTAAAGAAGGGAGAGAAGAAACCTCCATGAAGTCCTTCCTCCAACCAGAAGCGTGTAAAAAGAACTGGAAGTGATCCCATATTTATGCGTTCAAGTCCTCATGAAGGTGGATAGGTCCCATGCTCTTCTGTAGGGCCGCAGGACACAAATAAAGTGTTCCCCAAATGAACGGCAAAGAGCACTGTAATCAAAGATATATATGTATATATATATATATATATATATATAATCAAAGACAAAAAATTGCAATGTATATTGTCCTCATTGTTATATGTCTATGGATAATTGATTTGGCAAAAAGCCCCCTCAAATTATGGAATGGTGCAAAAAGGGCACCAATACTAACATAGATGACAAAATCACTCCCCTAAAAAGGGGGGGGGGGGTTTGTTTTACACCAGCTAACAATATCTTAAAAGACACCTATGGGGTGTTTGTACTTACACAGGATCCTAGTAGGAAAAGATCCCAGAGTCCATAAATCCCAAGACACTTCAGATTTTCTAATGGAAATGGATAGTCCAAAAACAAAAGGGGCTGCAATTTGCCAACCCCAAAAGACGTGTGCTGCACTTTCCAAGGAGTGGAACACCCTCTCCTCGAGGGGATTCTCCTCAGCGTCCTCAAAAGGGCGCCAACGTGGTAAATCACGTCGGATACACCTCACTTCCGCCGGATGTGATGTCATATGCAAGACGCAAAACCGGATGTAGTGATCAGAAACGTCAGGATCAGGCGGCGCCGCAAACCGAGGCTACCGCCGATCACATGACATTAACCTAAAGAGGACCAATGGCCGCCGGCGCGGGGGCTAAACCCATATATAGGAAGGTAGGAAAAAACCACCACCTGGATCCGGGTAACGTAATCACCCCACCGCACTTGAGGTGCGGGAAGGTGGAACGTCATGCAACCGCGCCGGACAGGAGACATATGAGGCCGACCCCACCCTAAAGAGGAAAATGAAAGCACAAAATATGTTATTAATATTTTGGAAATGGAGGAGGGAAATAACCTTTCTTTCCATGATGGGGGGCTTGATGGGTGACGGCTGGGAGGCTTTGATGTCCAACATTCATCTGGACTACAAGCATAAGGAACAGGTGGTTACTGACTTATCCTTTCTCTTCTCCAATCTTACTAAGAGTCTGGAGAAGAAAACCTCCTTATATATGCATATCAGCTTCTTTGATAGATATATTAAGGAGGAGTTGAATCCGATAGGACTTCGTATTCAAATCTTTCCTATTTTGGATCATATCTCTCCGGATCTAAAAAAGAAGTGGGAATCTGAATTGAATACCTGTTCTCAAAATTTAATGAAATTACTACAAGATGAGTATCGCACTCAGCTTAAAAAATTGGAGATAGAAATAAAGGATCTGTATGCCCAAATAGGCCCCCTAAAAACTCATGAGGAGTATATTAATCATGAATCTAATCTTAAAAACATATTGAAAGATATGGTAAATCTATTCTCCAGAAGAAAGATAAGAAGTATTGGAGAGACAAAAATGCCTTTGGAGAAGGACGGGCCTATAGGTGGCATAATGACACCAAGTTCCCCGAAAGGAAACCTGGTAACCACAATAGACCATCAACTCCCATCTCAGGTGACTATACCTCAGACTCTCAATCCAGTCATTCCTCCTCATCAGCTGTATCAGCAACAGACCACCGCCCAAGTAAAAGAAAGGGGAATCCTTTCAAGAGCCATGATAAGGAAGGGGGTTATCAGGCCAACAAGTGCCATACAGGGGGTGGACATACTTTGGGAGACCCAAACAATAGCAACAGGGGAGCTGTAGGGGACCCCAGTGAGGTGTTATGTCTGGGCTTATCGCTCTGCCCTTCACGCTCAGTTGATAGATTCGAGCTGGTAAAGGATGTGCATTTATTTGCACGGCACTTGCTGTTCAAGAGCATGTATTCAAAGCCTGAGGTTCCGAGTCCTGATGTCACGTACCTGGTCCGAAGCCGGAGTGTAGAGAGGGCTCCCCTTGCGGCTAGGTGCAGAACACCCCTTGAGGTGAGACAGGGAGTGCTGTGCCCGAAGTAGCACGGGTTTCCGGCTGGGATGGCCAGATGGTGGCTGAGGCCAATATGTGATAGGTCCAAGGCGGATCTGGAACACTTGACAAGCCAGGCAGAAGTGCTGCAGGAACAAGGTAAGTTGGATAGCCCACAGGAGACTGGTAAAGCGGAGTCAATAGCCAAGCCGGGTCAGACACTGGAGAAAACAGGGAAAGTCCAGGGACAAGCCAAAGGGTCAGAAGCCAGAGGTATCAAGAAGAGTCAATGGTCAAGCAATCCAGGTCGGCAACAGGAAATCCAAGAAAAAGGCAAAAACAAGGCACAAGGGACACAGGGAGCTGAAGATCATCCAGCAACTAGTGCCTGTCATTGCTGAGCTTAAATAGGCCGTTTGGCGCCAAGCGCCGTCACATCCTGCGTGCGTGTGTGGGCATTGGCGCACGCACGTTCTTAGTTGATCTTGCCCGGAGTTGGCCGCGCATGTGTATTCGCGCCAATGCGCAAATTCGCTGATTAGCCAAACTGTTGGAGTTTACCTGACAGTGCCCCCCCCCCTGAGGGGCAGCCTCCGGATGCCCAAAAGGGCCTGTTTTCCAGGAAATCTTTTAAAAAAGTCCCGTAACAGCCTGGGAGCATGTATGTTTTGTGCAGGTTCCCAAGAACTTTCCTCCGGAGGGTAGCCTTTCCATTTCACCAGATACTGGGTTTGCCTTCCTCTTCTACGGCAATCCAGAATGGATTCAACTTCATACTCCGTTTCGCCATGAACTAGAACTGGAGGTGGAGGCAAATCGTCTCTATTAGGAAAGGGACCAGGATTGGCCGGTTTGAGCAGGGACACATGGAACACTGGATGGATCCTGTACGTATTAGGGAGGCACAGTTCAAAGGCCACAGGGTTAATTATTCTTTTGTTAGGGAAGGGACCAATGAACCTTGGCCCCAACTTCCTAGATGGGCAGGACAACTTGAGGTTAAGGGTGGACAGCCACACCTTATCTCCCACTTTCAAGGCAGGACTGTCTTTCTTCCTTTTGTCATAAAACTGTTTGTAATCCTCTTGTGCTTTTTGCATAGTCCTTTGTAGGAGCAGGAAATTTTCTTGGAGGAATGTTATCCTATCTTGCACAGCAGGTACCGTAGTTTCAGGCATCGGGCTGGACAGAAAAGATGGGTGGAACCCATAGTTCGCAAAGAACGGAGACTGATGTGTGGAAGCGTGAATGGAGTTGTTGTATGCGAACTCGGCACACGGGAGCAAGGCTACCCAATTGTCCTGTGAGAATGTAGAGAAACAGCGGAGATATTGTTCAAGGGTCTGATTTGTCCTTTCTGTTTGGCCGTTACTTTGCGGGTGATACGCTGAGTTTAGACAGACCTCGATATTAAAGATTTTGCAAAGAGCCCTCCAGAATCTGGAGGTAAATTGTACTCCTCGGTCGGACACGATGCTGCTGGGCAAACCATGTAACCTCACAATTTCCTTGATAAAGGTATGCGCCGTGTCCACGGCCGAAGGAGTGCCAACCATGGGCACAAAGTGAGTCATTTTAGATAGGCGATCTACTACCACCATGATTGTAGAAAATCCCTCTGGAGAAGGTAGGTCCGCTATAAAGTCCATGGATAGCATTTCCCAAGGTTGCTTAGGAACAGGAAGTGATCTCAATAGACCCCAGGCTTGGACATGGCTGCCCTTACTCCGAAGGCAGGTCGTGCAGGAACTCACATAATCCTTACAGTCTTGTCTGATATTCGGCCACCAATAGGACCGTTGGATGAGTTCCAGGGTCTTACGAACCCCAAAGTGACCGGCTAATTGGTGGTCATGGCATGCTTTAAGGACCGTGAGTCTGGCTTCCTGAGGTACAAAAATGTTATTATTATGCACGAAAAAATTACCCTGTTTCTGGAGTGTAGAAGTCTCAGGGGCAGTGCATTGGGCAGAGGCCCGTTCAAGGGTGGTCCTGAGATCCGGCTGGATTAACAGAAAATTTTGGGCAGACAAAATTGTGCTAGGGGTGACATCCATAGGAGTTTCAGGGAACATCCGTGAGAGGGCGTCTGCTTTCCCGTTCTTGGATCCTGGCCGGTACGTAAGATGAAAATTAAATCTTGAAAAGAATAGGGCCCATCTGGCTTGTCACGGTCTCAAGCGTCTGGCAGATCTGAGATACTCGAGATTTTTATGATCTGTAAATATCATAATTGGATGGGCTGCGCCTTCCAACAAGTACCGCCACTCTTCAAGTTCCGCCTTGATGGCCAGCAGTTCTTGGTCCCCTACGTCATAGTTCCTCTCAGGCTGAGTGAGCTTTCGAGAAAAAAAAGCTACTGGGTGGAGCAAAGCTTTAGGTCCCTGGCATTGCGAGAGGATTGCTCCCGTGGCTACCTCTGAGGCATCAACTTCAAGGACATAAGGCAAGGCCGGGTCCGGATGCTGTAGCACGGGGGCACTGGTGAACACAGCCTTGAGTTTGTCAAATGCTTCTTGAGCCTCTGAAGACCAGTGGAAGTGGGTGTGTTGCCGAGTTATCTGAGTAATGGGGGCAATGATGCGGGAAAAGTCTTTAATGAATCTGCGATAAAAATTTGCGAAACCCACAAACCTCTGGATACCTTTTTTGTCCGTGGGGGCAGGCCACTCCAAGATGGCAGACACTTTCTGAGGGTCCATTGCTATTCCATCCGTGGAAATGATCAGACCTAGAAACTGTATTGATGACTTCTCAAATTCACATTTTTCCGCCTTTGCATAAAGCCTGTGTTTTCTGAGAGTGGCCAATACTTTTTGCACGTGTATTCTGTGTGACTCCACGTTGGCAGAAAAAAACAAAATGTCATCTAAGTAAACGATAAGGAAATTGTCCAGGAATTCTCTGAAAATGTAGTTTACTAGATGCTGGAAGGTGGCAGGGGCATTGCAGAGCCCAAAGGGCATAACCAGGTATTCGAAGTGCCCGAAACGGGTTTGAAAAGCAGTCTTCCACTCGTCGCCTTCACGGATCCGTACCAAGTTATAAGCACCTCGTAGATCTAATTTGGTGAAGACTTGAGCGGAGCGGAATCTCTGGAAAATCTCAGGAACGAGAGGAAGCGGGTACCGGTTCTTTATAGTAATTTTATTTAAGTCTCTGTAATCCACACAAGGCCTTAGGGTATGGCCCTTCTTTTCTACGAAAAAGATGCCGGCTCCGGCCGGAGAGGAGGAAGGACAAATGAACCCTTTCTTGAGGTTTTCGTCAATGTATTGCCGTAGGGCTTCAAGCTCAGTCTTTGAGAGCGGGAAGATACGGCCGAAAGGAATTTCGGCACCAGGTAACAACTCTATCGGGCAATCGTAGGGACGATGAGGTGGTAATGAGTCCGCTTTCTTCTTATCAAATACATCAAGAAAGTTGTGGTACACAGAGGGAACATCTTGGCCAATATTGGAAACAGGCTGAATGGAAAGACAACCAGAAGGAGGCGGGATCTCAGGAGCCACACAATGTTGACGGCAGTATGCTGACATAAAAGATACTTCCCCTGTTGACCAGTCTATCAGTGGGTTGTGTGCCTGGAGCCAGGGGATTCCCAGAATTACAGGGAACATGGGCGAAGGAAGAACGTCAAAGTGAAGAAGTTCTTGATGGCCAGGGCCGGTTGTGGCAAGTATAGGTAAGGTTTCCTGGATGATGGGCCCGGATCTGGGAGTCGTGCCATCTGCAAGGTGGATTTCTAGCTTACGGTTCTTGGTCTGGAGAGGTATGTGGTGGTCTCTTGCCAATAAGATATCCAGGAAACAGCTGCAGGCTCCGGAGTCAATGATGGCTGGCAGCTTGATCTCCCTCCTGCCACCTGCAAAGAAACAAGGAGGACCAGGTGAGTGGGGGAAGACCCAGGGGTCTGAAGATGCATATGATGGGAAATAAGAGGCTTACTTGGTCTGACTGGGCAGTCACGAAGGAAATGTCCATTGTTCCCACAGTACAGACATAAGTTCAGTTGCCTGCGACAAAGTCTTTCCGCAGGGGTTAAGCCTGAACGGACCACCCCGATCTGCATAGGCTCCTCGGGTGACATTGGGCTGGCAGCAGTCGGTAAAGGTGTAGGAGGTGGTGGCACCCTGGGTAGCATCCAAGCAGGCTGAAAGGACTGAGCACGTTCGGACCGACGTTCCTGAAAACGTCTGTCTAACTGGATGGCCAGTTGAATGAGCTCCTCTAAAGTGGTGGGGATCTCAACCCGTGCTAACTCATCCTTGAGAGTTTCCGACAGGCCTAGCCGACATTGATGTTTGAGGGCGGCCTCGTTCCAGCCTGTGTCTGCAGACCACCTACGAAAGTCTATGGTGTAATCTTCCACGGGGGCATCGGCCTTGCTGTAATTTATGAAGTGTCGCTTCGGCAGTGGCTGTGCGTTGTGGGTCATCGTACAGCTGGGCCATTGCCTTAAAGAAGACCTCAACAGAGTCCAGAGCAGGATCCTTCTGTTCCAGCAAATGGTTGGCCCAGGACTGGGGTTCATCAGACAGCAGGGAGATGATAAACCCTACTTTAACTGCCTGCAAGGAAAAAGTTCTGGGTTGCAGAGCCAAATATAATGAGCAGGCTTTCTTAAATGATTTAAACTTCCTGCGATCACCAGAGAAGCGTTCAGGCAGGGGTACTCTGGGTTTAGGAGGAGGAGCTATCGTGGTAGGAATAGGAGCTGGTTGTCCCGAAGCTGAAGGAGCAGGGTTAGAGGCTGCAGCAGATGGATCTGCAGGGGCCACCGGAGGCGGTGCAGACAGGTCTTGCAGGCGACCTTCCAGTTGGAAATAACCCTCCTGAAGATTCTTCACAGCCTGGGTTAAAGCTGCAACTTGCTGGCATAAGGCTTCCAGCGGGGAGGCACCTCTCTCAGCTTCTGTCATGGCTGGATGATACTGTCACGTACCTGGTCCGAAGCCGGAGTGTAGAGAGGGCTCCCCTTGCGGCTAGGTGCAGAACACCCCTGGAGGTGAGACAGGGAGTGCTGTGCCCGAAGTAGCACGGGTTGCCGGCTGGGATGGCCAGATGGTGGCTGAGGCCAATGGGTGATAGGTCCAAGGCGGATTTGGAACACTTGACAAGCCAGGCAGAAGTGCTGCAGGAACAAGGTAAGTTGGATAGCCCACAGGAGACTGGTAAAGCGGAGTCAATAGCCAAGCCGGGTCAGACACTGGAGAAAACAGGGAAAGTCCAGGGACAAGCCAAAGGGTCAGAAGCCAGAGGTATCAAGAAGAGTCGATGGTCAAGCAATCCGGGTCGGCAACAGGAAATCCAAGATAAAGGCAAAAACAAGGCACAAGGGACACAGGGAGCTGAAGATCATCCAGCAACTAGTGCCTGTCATTGCTGAGCTTAAATAGGCCGTTTGGCGCCAAGCGCCGTCACGTCCTGCGTGCGTGTGTGCGCATTGGCGCACGCACGTTCTTAGTTGATCTTGCCCGGAGTTGGCCGCGCATGCGTATTCGCGCCAATGCGCGAATTCGCTGATTAGCCAAACTGTTGGAGTTTACCTGACACCTGAAGTGCAGCCTAATCTCACCACGGCGGATTTCAGGGCACTGAGAGACCTCAACCTCCTATTGATGGAGGGAGGTTTTGACAGCTCTTCTGATGAAGAGGAAGAAGATAGGGGGGACCCAGAGCCACCCATTGAGACCTCCAGTACGTCTAACCCCATTAGCTTTCGGAGAGGTTCAGCCAAATTCCCGTCATTCAACTCTAACCCTGCTTTGGCCTTATTTGTGAGGCAGGCCACTCGGAAGATCGAAAGCATGGCGAAGGAAGAATCTCCAGGGAATTTAAGCACGGCCCAACAACAGGCTCTCAAGTCCTTACAAAACAATCTGACCATTACAATTAAGCCCTCCGACAAGGGGGGCAATATTGTTTTGATGGACAATAAGGACTATGAGAACATGTGCTTAAAGATCCTACGCGATCCTAAATGGTATAAAGGGGTGCCCACCTCCCTGGTGGACAGTTCAATCTCCGAATTCTATCGACTATTGGACTATCGGGAGTACAGGGAGTCATTTCCAAGGAAATATGGGACTTTGCACGTACCAGACATCCAAGGCTCCCTACTATGTATGCCCTACCCAAGGTGCATAAGAGTTTGAGCAGTCCACCGGGGAGGCCCATTATATCGGGAAACGGTAGTGTCTCGGAAGGTATGAGTGAAGTGTTGGACCATTATCTACGCCCACATGTTGTCAGTTTGCCCTCTTATACGAGGGACACTTTGCATCTCCTCCAGATTATAGAAAATCTTCAGATTCCCGAGTCCGCCGTCCTGGTCTCCATTGATGTGGAGTCACTGTACAACAGTATTCCACATGATCTGGGGATTCAGGCGGTGGCTCGGGTCATCAACCAGAGTAGTAGAGATGATTGGGCATATAATAACTTCATGCTCACCATGTTGGACTTTATCCTCAAGCATAACATCTTTTTCTTCGGGGGCTCCCACTACCTCCAGGTACAGGGGGTGGCCATGGGCACATGTTGTGCCCCCACCTACGCAAACCTGTACCTGGGGGAGTGGGAGCGTTTCCTCTTTTCGGATGAAAATCTTGCTGTGTATACCTGCCACATTTTAATGTGGCAGAGATACATTGATGATGTATTTTTGGTGTGGGATGAGTCTCTGTAATGTTCTGGTACCTCTGGTACCCTTATTTCCACATTTCTCTCTTAATATTGCATCCCATCTTGCTATCCAAATGGGACGCATACACCTTTAAGGGCAATGACATCATCGCCGAGCGCCGCTATGAGCGGCTATTTCAATCGCCGGCTTTCTCTCACTCATTGCTCGTTCAAACCGCATGTTCACCGCACCCTCTCTTGTGAAGCTGGAGCTGCTGGCATTTCCCTTTGCCTGAACTGAACCGGAACCTCGCTGCCGATCCGTATCTCGCTACTGGATCACCACTCACTACTGAACTTTGTTACTACTACCTATCTAGTGATAAGTACCCCACAGGGGATTCCTTACTAACCTGCACTTCTACTGTCATCTACTGCATATACCAGGACTATCTCTATCTAAGCTATTTCCTATCATCTGCATAGACTGTTAGCTCTTGGGACTACCATCAACTATCTTTGCACTAGGTTACTCTGTCTTGTATACTCCATCTGTTGTCCCCTACCATCTGCACAATACTTGACATTAGAACCTATCTGCTTACTACCATCACCTACCACTCTCCTAAATACTACTCCTAGGTGTTCACCATACTATAGCCTGCCTCTCACCTATATACTCTCATATATTCTATCCCTCCATTAACATCAGATTGAGTGTATGTATATTGCATAAACAGGCTGTGCACAGTGATGAAGTCCTGAGAGTTGGATATGTTTGTTCAACAGAATCTCTACACGACTACTGAGTGTGACAATTCTGCAGCTGCAAATCCATCCACTAACAAAAACGCATGAGCGTTACAGATTGAACAAGCCTTAAAAAAATTATGGATTCAGCAGAATTACCCACTCAGGTACTACAATTAAAACAGCAAGTAGATGCATTAATCCTTGCTCTTACAGAGATAAAAAACGAAAATCAGGCTTTAACACAGCAGGTTGGCCGTCTCACGCAGCTTTCTGCTGCTCAACCCCGTGAGCCTAAGATAAACCCTCCTCTTGTGTTCACTGGTGATCGGAGTAAATTTCGTGAATTTAGAAACGCATGTCGATTGCTTTTTTTGTTAAAACCTCTGACCTACACCACTGACCAAATTAAAGTCTGTACCATTATCTCCTATCTGACGGGTGAACCCCGGGCCTGGGCAGACGCTCTCTTTGAGAAAGATGACCCACTCCTTAACTCCTATCCTTTATTCCTAGCGCAACTCGCTAGTTTATATGAAGACCCCAATAGGCAGAGTACTGCTGATACCCAATTGAGGGCTTTAAAACAAGGAAGGAGACCTGTTGAAGATTTCGTGGCAAATTTCAAAAGATGGTCCCCTGATTCAGGATGGAACGACACATCTTTGCGAACGCAGTTCAGACTCGGCCTATCAGAGGCCGTTAAAGACGAGCTCGCCCGAGCGGATTTACCTGGCACTTTGGATGGCCTGATGCAGACCAGTATCAATATTGACAGACGACTGAGAGAAAGAAAGGCTGAGAAGATGGGCTTACCATTTTCCAGTCCTTCTCGGATGTCGCCTGCTGACCCTACTCCTATGGAGGTAGGAATGATACGCCCACCTTTGACCCTTTCCGAACGTGCCAGGAGGAAAACCGAACATCTCTGCATGTACTGCGCATCCCCGGATCATTTGATAAGCGGCTGTCCCCTTGTCCGCAAAAAAGAGGGTGAGTGTTCAAATGTCTTGATAGGGGGACTAACAACTTCCTTTTCTAATCCTTATCTTTTTGTTCAATTGACATTGCAGTGGGACCAAACTAGGATCACCACCAAGGCTATGATCGACACTGGATCTTGTGGAAACTACATTGATACTTGTTTTGTCTCCTTAAATAAAATACCTATTGTTCCAAAACCCAAACCTGTCTCTGTTAGTTTTATTAACGGTACCCCTTTATCCTCCGGTCCCATCACCAATCAGACACAGGCACTCGTTGTAACTGCTGACAAGTCTCATGTCGAGACCACCACCTTTGATGTATTAACCTCACCACATTTTCCCATTATTTTGGGACTTCCCTGGTTACACATACATCAACCAATCATCGATTGGAAAACAAGAACTCTAGCCTTCTCTTCTCACTATTGCGAAACTACGTGTAATCTCCCCCCATATGGTAGGATCCTGTCTGTGGTGTCGGATGACATTATACCAAAATGTTATCAGGATTTATCGGAGGTTTTCCTTGAGAAAAACGCTCAAGTGTTGCCTCCCCATAGGGACTATGATTGTTGTATCGATCTACTCCCTAATAGCAAGTTGCCTTTCGGTCACGTCTATCCTCTTTCACAAGATGAACTCTCTCATCTCAAGGAATATCTGGATGAAAACTTGGCAAAAGGATTCATCCGACCTTCTACTTCCTCCACTGCTGCTGGACTCTTCTTTGTCCGCAATAAGGATTCTAGTCTTAGGCCTATCATTGATTTCAGACAATTAAATACCATTACAATAAAGGATCGTTATCCTTTACCTCTTATTCCTGAACTTATTGAACAGGTGCGCGGAGCTTCCTACTTTTCAAAATTGGACCTAAAAGGGGCATACAATTTAATTCGAATCCGTGAAGGGGATGAATGGAAGACAGCATTCAGAACCAGATACGGACTGTTTGAGTACCTCGTGATGCCATTTGGGTTGTGTAATGCTCCCGCAGCCTTCCAACGTTTTATAAATGAGATATTCAGAGACTTGCTTGATGTTTGTGTGGTAGTATATTTGGACGATATACTTATCTATTCTCATTCCTTACCTGAGCACATAAAACATGTAAGACTTGTGTTGTCAAGACTACTTGCACATAACTTATATGTTAAATCAAAAAAATGTTTATTCCATAAAGAGGAAGTACTATTCCTAGGATACATTATATCTAAAAATGGAATCACAATGGACATGAGCAAAATATCCTGCATTCTGGATTGGCCTGTGCCAACCACTCGCAAAGCATTACAAAGGTTCCTCGGATTCTCTAACTACTATAGGAAGTTCATTAAGAACTTCTCTGCGATTGTGAAACCTCTCACACAACTCACAAGCACAAAAAAAATCATTCAAATGGTCAGAAGAAGCAAATGGAGCTTTCTGTCTGTTGAAATCAAGCTTTACTTCTGCTCCCATACTACGCCATCCAAACCCATCCCTTCAATACATCTTGGAGGTAGATGCGTCAAATATGGCAGTAGGAGCAGTTCTCTCACAATGACCAACAAACACCTCACCTCTTCACCCAGTTGCTTTCTTCTCAAAATCATTAAGCAGCCCCGAGGTGAACTACCCAGTAGGTGAGAAAGAGTTGCTAGCCATAAAACTGGCACTAGAGAATTGGCGACATCTACTTGAGGGTACTCAATTGCCAATCCTTATATATACTGATCACAAAAACCTTCAATACCTTCGGACTAATAGAACTCTTTCCCACCGGCAGGTACGGTGGTCGTTATTCTTTTTGAGATTTAATTTTTTAGTGACCTACACACCTGCAGACAAAAATAAAAAAGCGGATGCGCTTTCACGATTAGCCGAGAATGATTGCACCGAGGTTCCCTCAGTTCCTATAATACCACATGAACGTATTGTCGGCGTCGTTCGTTCCCTGAAGGAGGAGATTTTGCACAGCATAGGACTGGATTCACCTCCACCACAACTAAATTAGGACGCAGAAGGCTTCCTTTACTACAACGATAAATTATACATACCCCCTACCATGCGAACCAAGATCTTGGAATTGTCGCATGATGTACCTATGGCAGGACATATGGGTATGACTAAAACTTTCAATCTACTTACTAGGCAGTTTTGGTGGCCAGACATGAAGACAACCATAAAAAAGTTCGTTTCATCTTGCAATATCTGTGCAAGGTCTAAAATTGACAATACGAAACCATCGGGTCTACTTTGTAGTTTACCAATACCCCAGGTTCCGTGGGAAGTGGTATCCTTAGACTTCATAGTGGAACTACCACCTTCCAAAGGATTCAACACCATCTTAGTGTCAGTGGACCATCTGACCAAGATGGCACATTTCACTCCTATCCGAAGACTACCTTCATCCAAACAAACAGCGGAATTACTTGTGAAACATGTCTTTAAGTTACATGGTATTCCAAAAACACTGCTGTCTGACCATGGTTCACAATTCATCTCAAAGTTTTGGCTAGCTCTATGTCAGATACTACGAATAGAGCGTAAACTTACTTCTCCTTACCACCCTCAGACCAACGGACAGACAGAGAGAGTTAACCAGTGCATTGAGCAATATCTACGTTGCTATACTTCATATCTACAGGACGATTGGGTGGATCTCCTCCTGCTGGCGGAATTCGCCTATAATAATGCGACCCACAGCACTACTAAACAAAGTCCATTCTACTTAAATTATGGGTTTCATCCCACACTCCTTCCACCACGTATCTTGCCATCAAGTAATCCAGTGGCATCTGATTATCTTACCCAGATAAAGGATTCTCTGGGATTACTCAACAATACCATCTCACATGCTCATAGCCAACAAAAGAGGTACTACGACCTCCGTAGGAAACCCTCTCCCCAATATGCCATTGGGGATCTTGTCTGGCTTTCTACAAAAAATCTGAGATTAAAGATCCCTAGTAAAAAACTTGGACCTCTATTCCTGGGACCTTTCCCCATAAAGAAGCTTATTGGAAAAGCTGCAGTACAACTCACATTACCAACAGACCTCAAGATACATCCCATCTTCCATGTGTCGCTACTAAAGCCCCATGTTCCTAACCAAGGAATAAGGCCTACCATATCACCTCCACCTCCTGTACAAGTTGAAGGTGGAGAAGAATTTGAGATAAAGGAGATTCTGGATTCCCGTATCCATAGAAGAAGACTCCAATATCTAGTACGATGGAAGAACTATGGGCCCTAAGATGACACCTGGCTGGATACCTCCGATATACATGCCCCTAGACTGATTCGCAATTTCCACTCGAAATACCCTGAAAAACCAGTTCTAGAGGCCTTCCGGAGCCGGCCTTAAGGGGGGGGTACTGTAATGTTCTGGTACCTCTGGTACCCTTATTTCCACATTTCTCTCTTAATATTGCGTCCCATCTTGCTATCCAAATGGGACGCATACACCTTTAAGGGCAATGACATCATCGCCGAGCGCCGCTATGAGCGGCTATTTCAATCGCCGGCTTTCTCTCACTCATTGCTCGTTCAAACCGAATGTTCACCGCACCCTCTCTTGTGAAGCTGGAGCTGCTGGCTATTCCCTTTGCCTGAACTGAACCGGAACCTCGCTGCCGATCCGTATCTCGCTACTGGATCACCTCTCACTACTGAACTTTGTTACTACTACCTATCTAGTGATAAGTACCCCACAGGGGATTCCTTACTAACCTGCACTTCTACTGTCATCTACTGCATATACCAGGACTATCTCTATCTAAGCTATTTCCTATCATCTGCATAGACTGTTAGCTCTTGGGACTACCATCAACTATCTTTGCACTAGGTTACTCTGTCTTGTATACTCCATCTGTTGTCCCCTACCATCTGCACAATACTTGACATTAGAACCTATCTGCTTACTACCATCACCTACCACTCTCCTAAATACTACTCCTAGGTGTTCACCATACTATAGCCTGCCTCTCACCTATATACTCTCATATATTCTATCCCTCCATTAACCACTTTACCACCGGAGGATTTTGCTGTCTTCCGTCCAGGCCACTTTTTGCGATTCGGCGCTGTGCGACTTCAACTGACAATTGCGCGGTCGTGCGACGCCGTACCCAAACGAAATTTACGTCCTTTTTTTCTCACAAACAGAGCTTTCTTTTGGTGGTATTTGATCACCTGTGCGATTTTTACTTTTTGCGCTATAAACAAAAAAAGAGCGTTTATTTTGAAAAAATAACAATATTTTTAACATTTTTTTATATGAAATTCCCCCCAAAAAAGATGTAAAAACCAATTTTTTAAAAAATTTTTGGCCAATTTGTTTTCTGCTACCTATGTTTGGTAAAAAAAATTGCGATAAGCGTATTTTGATTGGTTTGCGCAAAAGTTATTGCGTTTACTAACAAAGGGAAAGATTTCTGTCATTTTTGGTGTTTTTTTTTTTAACGCGTAATGGCGGCGATCTGCGATTTTTTTTGCGGGACTGCGACATTGCGGCGGACAGACCGGACCCCTGACTGACATTTTTGACACTTTTGGGGGTACCAGTGACATTACTGCAGTAATCAGTGCTATAAATATGCACTGTTACTGTAAAAATGACACTGGCAGGGAAGGGGTTAATTTTATTGGAGAGGGAGGGGTTAATGTATGCCTGGTGCTTACTGACGTGTAGGGGGGGAGGTGACTGTGTGAGTCATGGACAGATCGGATGTCCAGCTATGCTGAACAGTCCGATCTGTCACTCCCTGTCACTATGGAGATCCGCCCGCTGTGTTTACACACAGCGGGCGGATCTCCAGACTCGATCCCCGACGATCGGGTAAGAGCAGCGGCGATCGCCGCTGCTCCTCCCCTGGCCCGACTCCCGCTGTGAATGAAAACAGCGGGAGCGAGCCTCCGGCGGCGCGCAAGCGCCGCCCAGAAGGGGGAGTGTCCAGTCACGTTAATACTACGTGGCTGGACGATAACGAACCACTCTGCCGCAGTAGTATTACTGTGAGCGGTTGTAGAGTGGTTAACATCAGATTGAGTGTATGTATATTGCATAAACAGGCTGTGCACAGTGATGAAGTCCTGAGAGTTGGATATGTTTGTTCAACAGAATCTCTACACGACTACTGAGTGTGACAATTCTGCAGCTGCAAATCCATCCACTAACAAAAACGCATGAGCGTTACAGTCTCCCGCCCTGTTGAAGGAATTTTTAGAACATCTAAATAAAAACAATTTCAATCTGTTTTTTACCATGGTCTTCAAATCTCGTAGTATAGATTTTCTGGATCTTACTATTTGCAAAAATGAGGATGGTAAACTTGCCAGCAGTCTCTTCAGGAAGGAGACTCCTGGCAATACCATTCTTCACGCAAGCAGTTTCCATCCCACACCCTTACTTAAATCAATTCCCTATAGCCAGTTTCTACGGCTAAGGCGTAATTGTACTACTTTTGAAAACTTCCAAATAGAGGCAGACAAGCTTACCGAAAGACTCTTGGCACGGGGGTATACAAAATCGGCTCTTAGGAGGTCGTTCAACAAAGTTAGGGCATTAGATAGAAGGAACCTCATTTTTAAAGCTAATGCTCAGAAAAAAGAGGAGAACGTGAGACTTGTCACACGTTACTCGAATGAACATCCAAAAATCCTCAAAGTCCTTAAAAAAACACTGGCATATTCTCACGGAGGACCCTACTCTCTCGAGATTTGTCGCTGAGAGACCCTCAATAGTACATCGGAGGGCAAGGTCCACTGGGGAGAAATTGGTGCACAGTGAATATAGGCGTGACTCCTCACGAGACTCCTGTAGGATTTAGGGCACCTACCCCTGTGGATCCTGTGTGTGCTGCCCGTTTATCCAACAGAGAACTACTTTCACCCTGCCCAATGGGAATCAATTTAAATTGAGGCACTTCGCCAATTGCAAAACCAGGGCAGTCGTCTACTTAATGGAATGTGAGTGCGGTTCTTTCTATGTGGGCAAAACCAAACAGGAGTTCCGTACTCGGGTAGGTCAACATCTGGCGAGCATGAGGATCAGCAACCTCTACCTGCCTCTGGGCAGGCACGTTGCTGGAACTCATGGCTACCACATGCCCACTGTGAATTTCATGGTTTTGGACCGCACTCACATTCCATCGAGGGGGGACGACTGGAATAAGACCCTCCTGCAAAAGGAGGCACGCTGGATTAGGGCTCTTAGAGCAACAGTACATCCTGGTCTCATTGAGACTGAAAGCTTCAGACCCTTTCTTTCCGGTTTTAGCTCTGGAAAGACTGATTAGAGGGGTTCTCTTTTCCTTTTCCCCCTTTTTTTTTTTCTTGTGGTTTGTGGTTTGTGTTTGTTTTGTTTGTTTCTGGTTGGTCTGTGTTTGAGAGTGTTGGTTGCATTTGTATGTTTGTCATTTATGATTTTTCCTCGGATCTCAGGAATAAGCAGGGTTATATATATATATATATATATATATATATATATATATATATATATATATATATTGTTGGTTTTTCATCCATTTCTTGTTTCACACTTGTGTTTTGTATGAAAACATGTTTGTTTTTTCATCAGGACAGTTTGTCACTTTGGTTGATGCGTATGGGGGCGGATATGACACGTATTTCATGACATCCTTGCCTCCCTGTGGGGATGGTTTTCTGAGTGTCATGTGTGCGGTCGGTTTTTCCGCATACGCATTCTCCCAATTATCGGATATATGCAATGGTATACATCCTATGCCCAATTTGTTTGGACATGTGTGGTGTACATTGTATGAGTCTATGGACTCACTGTTCTGTGATTATGATTGTAGAAATATTTATATTTTTGATATGACAGCTGCAGGCTACTTGTTTGCATCACATGCGTGGGCTTTAGATGGAGGAATACCTTCCCTTTTATTTTCTATCATCATACCAACCTGTTAAAATCTTATGGGTTGGGCCTTTGGGATGTGGTGATGTGACTCTATTCTCAGACTTTTGGACCATCTTGGAGGATGTTTATTTCCAGTTTATTTGTTGGACTGTTCGGAGAGGTTCTTTCCCTCCTCCATTCCCAAAATATTAATAACATATTTTGTGCTTTCATTTTCCTCTTTAGGGTGGGGTCGGCCTCATGTGTCTCCGGTCCAGCGCGGTTGCATGACGTTCCACCTTCCCGCACCTCGAGTGCGGTGGGGTGATTACGTTACCCGGATCCAGGTGGTGGTTTTTTCCCCCCTTCCTATATCTGGGGTTAGCACCCGCGCCGGCGGCCATTGGTCCTCTTTAGGTTAATGTCATGTGATCGGCGGTAGCCTCGGTTTGCCGCGCCGCCTGATCCTGACGTTTCTGATCACTACTTCCGGTTTTGCGTCTTGCATGTGACATCACATCCGGCGGAAGTGAGGTGTATCCGACGCGATTTCCCGCGTTGGCGCCCTTTTGAGGACGCCGAGGTCCGTGATCGGCGTCACTTCCATGGAATCCCCTCGAGGAGAGGGTGTTCCACTCCTTGGAAAGTGCAGCACACGTCTTTTGGGGTTGGCAAATTTCAGCCCTTTTGTTTTTGGACTATCCATTTCCAATAGAAAATCTGAAGTGTCTTGGGATTTATGGACTCTGGGATCTTTTCCTACTAAGATCCTGTGTAAGTACAAACACCCCATGGGTGTCTTTTAAGATATTGTTAGCTGGTGTAAAACAAACCCCCCCCTTTTTTGGGGGGTGATTTTGTCATCTATGTTAGTATTGGTGCCCTTTTTGCACCATTCCATAATTTGAGGGGGCTTTTTGCCAAATCAATTATCCATAGACATATAACAATGAGGACAATATACATTGAAATTTTTTGTCTTTGATTATATATATATATATATATATATATATATATATATATATATATATATATATATATACATAAATATCTTTGATTACAGTGCTCTTTGCCGTTCGTTTGGGGATCACTTTATTTGTGTCCTGCGGCCCTACAGGAGAGCCTATCCACCTTTATGAGGACTTGAACGCATAAATATGGAATCACTTCCAGTTCTTTTTACACGCTTCTGGTTGGAGGAAGGACTTCATGGAGGTTTCTACTCTCCCTTCTTTACCCCTCTTTGATCAGTCTTAGTATACCAGTCACATCCATATTTGCTGTCACTACCCACGTATGTGTATGTATGCAATCTGTATGCAATTGTTGTTGTATCATTATGTTTTTTTGTTTTTATTTTTAGAGTTGGGATTTTCCCTGAGGAAGAACAGAACTATTAGTTCTTATTATGTTTGAAACGCGTTGGATTGGATCCCTACTCTACCAAGGGGTTTTATACCTATGTATATCCTTCTGTGTAACATTGTATATTCATGTGTGGTAGCTCTATCCAGTGCCCCACTACATGTATTTTATTATGTCATGAACTATATATGTATTTTTGAATAAAATTTGGGAATTTTTATATACATGGTTAATATATTTTTTCTTCTGTTTTTTCTTTTTTGCCCATAAAATCCCAACTAGCCTGTAATCAATAGCCCTATAGATGAGCTGTGCTGCTTATAGGATGTACGCAAGTGACCGATTTTACAGTAACAGTGCATATGTATAGCACTGATTACTGCAGTAATGTCACTGGTAACCCCAAAAGTGTCAAAAATGTCAGTCAAGGGTCCGATCTGTCCACCGCAATGTCGCAGTACCACAAAAAAAATCGCAGATCGCTGCCATTACTCGTTAAAAAAAACAATAAAAATTACAAATATCTTTCCCTTAATTAGTAAACGCAATAACTTTTGCCCAAACCAATCAAAATATGCTTTTTGCGATTTTTTTTTTTTACCAAACATATGTAGCAGAAAGCAAATTGGCCTAAAATGTTAAAAAATTTAGATTTTTACATTTTTTTGGGGGGGAATTTCATATAAAAAAATTTGAAAAATATTGTTATTTTTGCAAAATTGTCGCTCTTTTTTTGTTTATAGCGCATGATCAAAAAATCGCACAGGTGATCAAATATCACCAAAAGAAAGCTCTCTTTGTGGGAAAAAAAGGGACATCAATTTCATTTGGGTACAGCATTGCACGACCGCGCAATTGTCCGTTAAAGTCACGCAGTGCCGAATCGCAAAATAGGCCCTGGTCAGGAAGGGGGTAAAATCTTCCGGGGCTTAAATGGTTAAAAGCTTGGAGTAGAACAGAATCAGAATCAGAATCACAACCATTTATTATGTCAGCTTGCTCCTCAAAATCGATATGTTGTATTTGTTCTGCTTGCTTATTCTTCTTTATTGAAAATATTATGTTCGGAAAGTATCTAAAAATGAAAAGGAAAGACTGTGATAGCAAAATCAATAGCAAATTACAGGAAGGCGCCTGGCTCTTTTTAAAGATATATCTGAACCTGCTGCCCTTTTAATTGTGAAAACAATATAAAATATGGGACGTAGATAAAAAAGGCGCTGGTAATCTTTTATATTACTGGAATAGAACTTATTCAGGGTATCACGTGTATTAAATTATGTATTACTAGTGTTAAAAGTGCTTAATACTGAATAAATTAATATAGTTAAAGGTTATAAATATATTTTAAAGTGCACAACTCAAAATTAAAAAATATTTCTATTGCTTATTTAATAGATAAATATATAAATAAATATATATATAAATAAATAGATATAATATACATGCAACAAGCAAATCAATTATATAAATATATATAATATTCCGTGCAACAAGCAAATAAAAGTGCTTAATAGTGCGTGCATAAAAAACTCATCAAATATAAACGGATATAGTCGTGCTCTCCAGTGAGAAATAATTGTATAGCAAGTGTCTCTGCAATTCGTGCAACAAAATATGCTCCTTAAAGTGCTTCAGGTGGTGGGGTGTGACACACGTGGCCTCTTACCAGCTTCCAATGAGTCACAATGACTCCCAACGCCTGTGATCCCTTTAAATGGGTGGATCAGACCTCTCCTCGATATCTTTTGGGTTGGATATCTGCTCCTACATTAGGCATGTATGGACCATATAGTCCGCATAAAGATAAACAAAAAAAGCCTCCAATAGTGAAATATTGTATGCTTTATTTGAAAATTACTAAAAAGGTATACAGTTGGTCCCTTACTATTAGTTGTGCCCTCCTGGCACTGGGCAATTCGGCAGTACACAAATCTTTGAGTAGTGGGGAATCGTATCCGAGGATCTGCAGCTTCCTCTTATCTTTCCTCTCACTGTGCTGTGTGCGGCGGTCGGCGAGCGTCCCTGCCTCTGCTACGAATGCCTGTGTGTTTGCTTCCGGGTTTGTCAGTAACCACAATGCATTTCGCATCTGTGCGTCATCAGGCGGTTACTGTTCCCCGGAGTCTCTTTCCTTAAGTGTCACGGACCTTCTTTTGATTGGCTATTGCTCAGTATCTTATCGGCATCTTGCTTACAATTTATTTTCAGCTAACGCTTATTGCCAATTGTTTCTTTACTTTAATAGTGGCGATCTGTATGGGGATTCATAAATCTTTTTCATGTCCTAGGATTTATGCTGCATATCCGTCTTATATGTTCCCCTTACTCACATGTATCATACAATTTTCATAACAATTCATAAAAGGCTATTAAATATATCACAATCCATTGACATACAATATAAAATTTTATTAATTATCAAAAATTATTAAAATTATCTTTTTATTTTTAGCTTTATTTAAAACCATTATGTGGACTGGTTTCTTATATTTATAGCGCCATCTAGTGGAAATTTTTGGGAATCAAGATCACTAGATTGCGCTATAAATATAAGAAACCAGATTTGTGTACTGCCGAATTGCCCAGTGCCAGGAGGGCACAACTAATAGTAAGGGACCAACTGTATACCTTTTTAGTAATTTTCAAATAAAGCATACAATATTTCACTATTGGAGGCTTTTTTTGTTTATCTTTATGCGGACTATATGGTCCATACATGCCTAATGTAGGAGCAGATATCCAACCCAAAAGATATCGAGGAGAGGTCTGATCCACCCAATTAAAGGGATCACAGGCGTTGGGAGTCATTGTGACTCATTGGAAGCTGGTAAGAGGCCACGTGTGTCACACCCCACCACCTGAAGCACTTTAAGGAGCATATTTTGTTGCACGAATTGCAGAGACACTTGCTATACAATTATTTCTCACTGGAGAGCACGACTATATCCGTTTATATTTGATGAGTTTTTTTATGCACGCACTATTAAGCACTTTTATTTGCTTGTTGCACGGAATATTATATATATTTATATAATTGATTTGCTTGTTGCATGTATATTATATCTATTTATTTATATATATATTTATTTATATATTTATCTATTAAATAAGCAATAGAAATATTTTTTAATTTTGAGTTGTGCACTTTAAAATATATTTATAACCTTTAACTATATTAATTTATTCAGTATAAAGCACTTTTAACACTAGTAATACATAATTGAATACACGTGATACCCTGAATAAGTTCTATTCCAGTAATATAAAAGATTACCAGCGCCTTTTTTATCTACGTCCCATGTGATAGCAAAATATTTTAAATTGTACCTTGATATGCTATGTGTCAAAAATCATCTATCATAAGATGGAAAAATACTGTGATCAATTCATTAACATGGATATTTTCCCATGCTATGTGCATGGTACCCCAATATTGTATATTATCTTATGTTACACCTACAATGTTAATTTACTGTAACCCCGCCCATGAATGTACAATATAAAAGAAGCAATCTAGCATTACAGTTCAGTTCAGAACCTTGAAGCCTCGTGTAGTCTGAACTGAATGATGTCATGTATTTGAAGGAACCATCAAGACAATTTCCTTACCAACTGAAGGTTATGACTGACATTATATATAATAAAAGTATATATAAAATTCTATAGATAAAATTACAAATTATAAATACAAATAAGAGAGTATTATTTCTGAGAAAACAGTAGCAAAAATTCTACACACTTGCTACAGAGTATGTAAATACTTTTACAAGGCCACTAATTAAGAGGGAGAAACTAGGCAGGATTTAGGCTACGTTCACATCTTGGCGTTGCTATTTACAGGCCTTTTTTTAGGCGTTTTTTCAGGCGTTTTTACAGGCGTTTTTGTGCAGGCGTTTTTAGGTTGACTAGTAACCAATGGAAAAAAATAAAAACGCCAGTAATCTGCCCAAAAAGAAGCTCATGTACTTTTTTGAGCGTTGGGCGTTTTGCTTAAAACGTCAAAACGCTCAGATGTGAACAGGGGCCATTGAAATGAATAGGTTTAGTCTTGTTGGGCGTTTTTTGAGCTGATCCTAGAGCAGAAAAACTCACCAAAAACGCCCCAACATGCCTACATGTGAACTTAGCCTTATAATTAGAAGATAAAAATTAGAGAGCATTATTTCTCAATAGCAATCCAGAAATATTGCACAGATTTTATCCACACTATGTAAGCAGATTTAGTAGGCTGAAATGTAAAGGAGAACAACCAGGTAAGTTTTGATCAAGGAATAAAAATGTTAGTGTATTATTTCACTGAAAAAGTGCATAAAAATGGTTTAGTCCATGCATATTATGTGAGGTGCTTTGGTAGATAACAGTTTCAGAGGGAGAAAACACATGCATTTAACCACTTCCGGACCGACCGCCGCAATTTTACATCGGTACTTTGACATTAAATGCCGGGGTTATGGCAGCAGATAGCAGATAGCTGCCATAACCCCGGTATTTTTTTAAACTGAGGGCGGTCCGCATTAACATAAGGGTGGTCCCAGCAGCAGATTCGCCGCTGGATCACCCTTATGGTCGGCTGAAGAGGTGCCCCCCCTCCGGCCCCTTCCCGGTCATTTTCACCGCTTACCAGACCCACCGGCAGCGGAGAAAACAATCTGGTCTGCTGTCCCCTCAGGCAGATAGTCGAGTGAGGGAAAGATGGCCATCACTCAACTCTATGGCCTTGGAGGACCGGAGCGACGTCATACGTCACTTCCTAGCAACCAATTTAAAGAGCCCATTTTTTTTTCAAGATGAAAAAGAAAAACACTTTTTTTTTTCTTATTTTTCAGTGTAGATGTGAGTTGTGAGGTCTTTTTGACCCCGGATCTCACATTAAAGAGGACCTGTCCTGCTTATTTCTATCACAAGGGGATGTTTACATTCCATGTAATAGGAATAAAAATGATCAAAAATTTTAAAAAAATAAATAAATAAATAAAAAAACTGTGTAAAAATAAAAGATAAAATAAATGGAAAAAAAAATTAAAGTACCCCGTCCCCACTAGCTCACGTGCAGAAGCGAATGCATAAGCAAGTCATGCCCACATATGTAAACGGTGTTCAAATCACACATGTGAGAAATCGCAGTGATCGTTAGAGCGACAACAATAATTTGAGTCTTAGACCTCCTCTGTAACTCTAAACTGGTAACCTGTAGAAATTTTTAAAATGTCGCCTATGGGGATTTTTAAGTACCAATGTTTGTCGCCATTCCGCTAGCGTATAAGGGGTGCTAGAGACCTAGGTTCAAGTTGTGCCATATCCCTAATGAAAATATAAGAACATGGGTTCCCCTAAATGGGACTTTGAAGGCACATAAATGATGTAGATGTAGGTGAGCGTCCTCTCCACACAGCAACCAGCAAACAAATGCGCTGGCTGTGTGTTGGAAGAGGTATGTATTTAAATGCTCCATAATTGCTCTAATGGATGGCAGCTGGCATCCAGGTAGGGCTTCCTGGAGCGCCGATGCCGAGCCCGCCCCCGGACCACGTAGGAGTCACGCTGGCGGCGTGACGTAGTGTGGGTGGGATCGGCAACTGCGCTCCACCGACACGGTGAGCGAAACCGGAAGTGTAAATTACACTGCGGCTTCTAATTGGTCAGCGCCGGGCCGTGAGGGACAGCGTGGATGGAAAAGGACCAATGGAACACATCGATGTGCGCGATGTGTGTCTCACCGTGCCGGGATGACCAGCTAGGAGGGGACACAGTCCGAACCTAAAGTTGACAGAGGATATGGACCTCAAAAGCAGCGTGGGGAATCACTAAATGACATAATGTGCAGAATGCACTATTATATCATTAGAGAAGCTAAAAAGAGGAAATATTATTGACATGTGTAAACAACCACATAGCGCCAGAAGGTCGACCAAAAGATGTGTAATAATAACAATCACTGATATACAATGACAACAAGCATCAAATGGGGGATCACAGAGTGGGATACATTATCGTGAAAGAGATAAGCAATAATAACATCATAATGAAATTGTATTGTTGAAAACTATTGGTAGAGGAGACAGATATATAACAACAGGTATTACATAAACAGGCATAATGGAAACACAGAAGGTGTAGAGATTAATGAGAACTTTAGATGTTAGGCAGGATATAAATGAGAAGACATAAACATGCCCCTCGTTGTGGGAGATGACATATGAGGTGTTATGAACAGGATGAAAGATTATGTCTATGTTTCCATGCCCCCAGAGCTGAAGCCTTCGAGGAATGGTTTAAAAGAAATGTCCCGGTCATTTTCCCCGCTTACCAGACCCGACGGCAGCGGGGAAAACGATCTTGTCTGCTGTCCCCTCAGGCAGATAGTCGAGTGAGGGAAAGATGGCCGTCACTCAACTCTATGGCCTTGGAGGACCGGAGCAACGTCATACGTCACTTCCTAGCAACCAATTTAAAGAGCCCATTTTTTTTTTCAAGATGAAAAAGAAAAACACTTTTTTTTTCTTATTTTTCAGTGTAGATGTGAGTTGTGAGGTCTTTTTGACCCCAGATCTCACATTAAAGAGGACCTGTCCTCCTTATTTCTATCACAAGGGGATGTTTACATTCCTTGTAATAGGAATAAAAATGATCAAAAATTTTAAAAAAATAAATAAATAAATAAATAAACTGTGTAAAAATTAAAAATAAAAGATAAAATAAATGGAAAAAAAAATTAAAGTACCCCGTCCCCACTAGCTCACGTGCAGAAGCGAATGCATAAGCAAGTCATGCCCACATATGTAAACGGTGTTCAAATCACACATGTGAGAAATCGCAGTGATCGTTAGAGCGACAACAATAATTTGAGTCTTAGACCTCCTCTGTAACTCTAAACTGGTAACCTGTAGAAATTTTTAAAATGTCGCCTATGGGGATTTTTAAGTACCAATGTTTGTCGCCATTCCGCGAGCATGTGCAATTTTGAAGCATGACGTTTTTGGTATCTATTTACTCAGCGTAACATTATAGAAAAAAAAAATTGGCTAACTTTACTGTTTTCTTATTTTTTTAATTCAAAAAATATTTTTTTTCCCAAAAAATTGCATTTGTAAGACTGCTGCACAAATACAGTGTGATAAAAAATATTACAACAATCTCCATTTTTTTTCTCTAGGGTCTATGCTAAAAAATATATAATGTTTGGGGGTTCTAAATAATTTTATAGCAATAAAAAAAACTGATTTTAACTTGTAAACAACAAGTATCAGAAAAAGGCCCAGTCCAGAAGTGGTTAAAATCAAGTCATCAAAATAAAGAGTTTTATTTACATTAAGTATTTGATCACTTTTGCTAGGTCACAGTGTGATAAAGACAAACACCAGCCAGCTTTTAATAAAAAAAAATAATAAAAAATAGAAAGCATTTATTTTATTTAAAAAAAAAAACTCTCATTTATTTTAAGGAGAATGCGCACAGTATTTAAATATTTTTATAAGGCCGTACTTTCAACAGGACCCACAGAAATAATTTTTTAAGAAAAAAATAAATTTTAAGAAACATATTGACTAGATTGCATGTTGAAAAGGAAGCATAGCATCCTGCATGTACAATATTTAAAATACTGTATGACCAGGCTGGCTTTTGACCTAAACTTGCCTTTTTTAAATCAATAAATCAATATTATAGTGTATTTATTTCTCTAAAAATACGTTTCCAAAATATTGAAGTAAGCATGTGCAGAATATGTAAACACCCTAAGAAGGGCAGATTTTTGGAAACACACTATCCAGTGTATTTATTTCACTGAAAAAAACATGTAAAATATGAGGTGAGTATATGCACAATATTTAAACACTTTGAGTAGGTAGCATTTTAAACAGGATCCACAGAAACTATTTTAAATCAAGAATTCAACATAAGAATATATTTTTTTTCAGTAAAAGCCCACAAATATATTGTGATTAGGCAGCATTTTCAACAACACTAGCCATTTATCAAAAGAAGAAATCAGCATTAGAGTTCATTTATTTCACAAAACATATTGTAGTGAGCATGTACACAGCACATCAATACTATGACCAAACCAAATTTTAAACAGGGCTCACAAAAATATTTTTAAAATCAAGGATTAATATTTGAGTGTATAAATTTCACTGAAAAAAAAACAAAAAACTAAAAATATTACTACTTGCACAATATTTAACTTTTTAATGGTTTTTATTAAGTTCAAATTAGCGCGACTTGTCAGGCAACTTGTCAGCCTGACAAGTCGCGCTCCCTCGCAGTCCATTGACCGCTACAGGACCCGTTCTAATAGGGGCGACACAAGAAAAAGGGTCCTGTACTATTTCGGGGCGACCTCTGAGCGACTTGCATAGACTTCCATTATGTGAAGTCCCTGCAAGTCGCTCCGAAGATGTGGTGCAATGTAATACACAAGTCGCCCCCGAAGTAGTAAGGAGTCGTGTCGCCTCAGTGTGAGTATTTTACTCAGGTAAAATAGTATGAAAACAAAATGTGGAAACAGACAATCTGGTTCTAGATGTTAAATAGGGACCTGTACATACGCAGCCCAAGGCTCCCAGACCAGTTCAAATTGAGCTACTCTATCGGCAAGGATGCTGGAAATTTTTTCCTGGGACATAATCCATGAGATCTTTAATTTGGTTTCCCTAACGGAGACCTTTGGCTTCTTCCAAGCCCTAGCTATGGTGAGCTTAGCCCCCAATAGGATAAAATGGAGAAGTTTCTCAGAGTGTTTAGAGATACCAGGGACCTTGCCGTTAAGTAGAGCAATCTGGGGAGATTGGAAAATGGGAGGATTGATGACCTTCCGGGCAATGCGGAATAAATTATTCCAATAGGAGTGGATCCTGGGGCAGGACCACCATATGTGGAAAAGGTCACCAGTCAGCTCGCAGTTCCTGAAGCAAAGGGGGGAAGCATTCGGGTACAAAGAGGCTAGACGGGAGGGGACTAGATACCATCGAGTAAACAGTTTGACATTTGCTTCAATCAAGGAGATATTTAGAATACCTTTAAAGGAACGGTGGAAACGGGAGCACCATTCATCCAAGTCCATCTCCAGCTCCAGGTCCCTCTCCTAGGCCAGCGCGTATTTGGGTTTGAGAGAGCGCAATAGATAATAGAAATTCCAGCTCTAGGGTCCCTGGCCTCCGAGCACCATTGCTCATAGGGCGTAATGTGGGTGGATTCAGGTTTATTGAGCCAAATGGAGTGAAGGTAGTGAGAAATATATGAATGACTATACCTCTCCTTCAAGGGCATTTTGAGTGAGCTAACACAACGAGGGAACGACAAGGGCCCCATAGAATTGAAGAAGTGACCTATGCAGAACAATCCCTTGTTCAACCACCAACCAAAGGCTCTAATGTCCGGGAGGGAACTCGGGGTTATGAAAGAGATGTGTTAAAGGTTTCAGAGCAGATATCAACGTAGTGTTTTTTTTATCAGGGAATCGCTAAGACAAAAGGAATGCAAAAGGGTAGGAGAAAGGATTGGAGGTCTGGATCTGGGGGAACACCAGGCCAAAAAATCAAGTGAGTGTTGAGGGGATGCTTGCTGTTCTATGTGGACCTAATCAGGTTTTGAGCCCCTTCTATAAATGTAGGAAAATTGAGCCAGTTGGGCAGATACAGAGCGGAGATTCAGTAGAGCTAGATCTCTGTTGTGCCGGGAATGATACAGTATTGTTTTAGCAAATCTATGGCCCATTGAGCCCCAAACAAATTTGACATTGGCGGCCTGAAGATCCTCCAAATGTGCAGACCGGACAAGAATAGGGAGGGAGTGAAACATGTAAAGAATTTGGGGGAGTAGAGTAATTTTAATGGAGTGGATTCTACCCAACCAAGAGAGGGAATGGGAACCCCAAGCTGAGAGGTCAGCTTTCAGTTTTTTAATGAGAGGGGGGTAGTTAGAAGAATAGAGGGAACCTATGGAGGGGGTTAAATTGGTACCCAGGTATGGTATTGAGACTGAGCTCCAGGTGAAGGGAAAATTGGACTGTAAAGTGGAGAGTTGGGAGGATTTAAGAGAGATGTTCATCACCCAGGATTTAGTCATATTGACCACCAGTCCAGAAGCTTTGCTGAAAGCTTCAAGTTGCTTACAGATATTGGGAATAGATACCAAAGTGTTAGTGACAAAAAGTAAGAGGTCATCCGCGAACAATGCGCATTTATGTTCCATATCACCGCAACGGACCCCAGCTATGTCAGGATCATGTCGCAAGGCTATTGCAAGGGACTCAATGGTGAAAGAGGGCACCCTTGGCATGTTCCCCTGGTGATGGGAAAGGGATCAGAGTATCAGCCATGAAGGCGCACGTGAGCTGAAGGAAGGGAATATAGAGCATGTAGTATGCCCGTAAAGTGAGGGCCAAATCCCCACCTCTCGAGCACAGCAAAAATATACAGCCAGGAGACCATGTCAAAGGCCATTTGGATATCAAGGGAGAGGAGAAGACCCTTCTGGGGGGAACCCCATCCCGTGCCGAGCCCAGGATAGAGATAAGGTCAACAGCACAAGGGATTTGATCCAGTCCTTGTCTGCCCGGGATAAAGGTTCACCAGGTTTGAAGGAATTAAAAAGTAAGGGGCAAGGGAGGCAGAAAAGGTCTTATAGTATAGTGACGGAAAACCGGCAGGGCCCGGAGCCGAAGCCATTTTCAGATTTTTAATCACAGCCAATACTTCAGATTCCGAGATCGGTTCTTCTAATAGTTCCGATGTTCCCGATTGGGGGACCGAGAGCTTGGGCAGTGGAAATGCATCCAGAAAGTCCCCAACACAAGAAGGGGAGTCCAGTTGCGATTTGTACAATTTTGCGAAGAAATCGCGAAATGCGGCCATGACTAAGGGAGGATTTTGAGAAAAAGCCCCGGAGGGGAGTTTAATCCTGGGGAATGCATGGGACCGAGGCTTAGGGGATAATTTAGAAGCTATCGCGTTCCGTGTAAAATCTAGCATCCGTCCAGTGGATATGCTTCTCAGCCGCAGTGGGGAGAGCTATGTTTAGGGCAATTCTGGCTGCGTCTAACTGTTGTAACGAGTCTGAAGTAGGGTTACGTTTATGCTTTTTACGAAGCGACTGAAAGGAGTATTCAAATTTTGTGACATCAGCTTGTCTCTCGCGTTTGAGCTTCGAGGTGAGCTGAATGATATGCTCTTGGGTAACCACCTGCCAAGAGAGAGACAGGGGAAATACCATCCACATCATTCAGTTGAAAATATTCTCTAATACCCATTTCAATAATGGCGCAATGTACGGGACTTGAGAAAAGGGCTTTGTTAAGTCTCCAGTAAGTTGGACCCGGAGGGCGGGTGTGTATGAGAAGGGATAGGGAGACAAATGCATGATCAGATAAAGGGGTATCGCAAATTTCTGATTTCAGAGTATTGCAAAAAAACGATGAGGGAACAAAAATGTGGTCAATACGGGCGTAGGTGAGGTGGGGGGCAGAATAGTGAGTGTAGTCTCTAGCGTTAGGATGATGTTGAATTTGAATCAAATAGATTAGAATCGATTTCAAAACAATGGAATACACAATAATAGAATAGAAAATAAGAGAATAGGGTAGATCAAAAAACAGTCTAGAATAGAATAAAATATAAAGAATATAACCATCTTCAGAAATTAGAATTTTCAAATAGAATGAATTTGAATAGAAAATAATATAATAGAAAATAAGAGAATAGAATACAATAGAAAAGAATAGAAAAACAAATATTATAGAATAGCATAAAATAGAAAGAATATAACTGTTATATTATTTTTATTTGATTTTATTTTATTCTATTCTATTGATTTTCTATTCTAATATCCTTTTTTCTATTATATTATGTTCTATTATTTTCTATTCTATTCTTTTCTTATCTTTTCTATTTGAATTCAAATTCATTCTATTTGAAATTTAAATGTCAGAAGATGATTATATATTCTTTCTTGTTTATTCTATTCTTTTCTATTATTTTATATTATATTCTCTTATTTTCTGTTATATTCTTTTCTATTATTTTCTATTCTAATCGTATCTTTTCTGTTAAAATTCATTCTTTTCTAAATTAGAATTTAGGAAGACGGTTATATATTCTTTCTATTTTGTTCAATTATTTTTTATTATTTTATACTATATTCTCTTATTTTCTATTCTATTCTTTTCTATTATTTTCTATTCTAATCTTATCTTTTCTGTTCAAATTCATTCTATTCTAAATTAGAATTTAGGAAGACGGTTATATATTCTTTCTATTTTGTTCTATTCTTTTTTATTATTTTATACTATATTCTCTTATTTTCTATTCTATTCCTTTCTATAATTTTCTATTCTTGTTAAGTTTTTTTGTATTCACAAATTAGAATTTAGGAAGACGGTTATATATTCTTTCTATTTTGTTCTATTCTTTTTTATTATTTTATACTATATTCTCTTATTTTCTATTCTATTCTTTTCTATAATTTTCTATTCTTGTTAAGTTTTTTTGTATTCACAAATTTGAATTTCGGAAGATGGTTATATATTTTTCACATTTTTTTATATGAAATTCCCCCCCAAAAAATGTAAAAATCACAATTTTTTAACATTTTAGGCCAATTTGTTTTCTGTTACATATTTTTGGTAAAAAAAATTGCAAAAAGTGTATTTTGATTGGTTTGCACAAAAGTTATTGCGTTTACTAACTAAGGGAAAGATTTTTGCAATTTTTGTTGGTTTTTTTTTAACGCGTAATGGTGGCTATCTGCAATTTTTTTTTGCGGGACTGCGACATTGCGGCGGACAGATCGGACCCTTGACTGACATTTTTGACACTTTTGGGGGTACCAGTGACATTACTACAGTAATCAGTGCTATACATATGCACTGTTACTGTAAAAATGACACTGGCAGGGAAGGGGTTAACTTTATTGGAGAAGGAGGGGTTAAGTGTGTCCCTAGGGGCGTGATTCTAACTGTACAGGGATGTGGCTGTTTGTGTAACTACAGAGATATACGATCCTGCATAGCAGGACCGTATGATCTCTGCAGTTACACAGGGGAGAATGACAGGCGGCTGTGTTTACATCAGCCGCCTGCCTTTCTCCCTCTGCAGCGGACGATTGCAAGTGGCCGGCGGACATCGGGTCCGCCGGTAACACGCGCGGGGGGGGGGGGGTCCGTGAACGAGCAGGGGCGGGAGTGCGCCTCCGGCGGCCCGCGCTCGCCCCCTAGAGCCTCACAGGCAAGCGACGTAGTACTACGTCGCTTTGCCTGTGAGGGGCTGACTGCCACAGCAAATATACTGACGGCAGTCGGCAAGTGGTTAATCTCAGTTTCTCTTTTTAGCAATTCTCCTGGTTGTCCTCTTTAGTCCTTTTTCCTTTCTGCTTTTTTCATTTTAGCTTTGCTTTCTAGTTTTCACTTTGAAAAAACCCTTCCTTCTGTAATTTCTTTAACAATTTCTGTTCTCTGAATACTTTACACGGGGCTTCGTTGGATTTTGGACACTCCCAGTACCTTGTGAGTGTCTCATCCTGTAAGCAAAAAAAAAATAAACTATTTTCGCGATCAAATCTATTGTATGTACCTTTGACTGTGCAACTATTCTCTGCGCAGGAGAGCTGGCATACACTAATATATAGTGCCATCAAATGCTTTTCAACTGAAAACAAGCATCATAGCTCCCATTGCGCCCTTGGTTTCCCTGCGCTGTTTATGGGCAACTTACTGGGGCTCCCAAAGGCTACGGTACGGTGCCCACCTAAGGAGGCTGCCAGGGTTCTCCGTCCCCTGTCTGCGGAGTACGGCGGCAGGTAATACTCTAAAGGCCATCGTCCAAAGGCAGTGCATGGGATAGCTGGACTTGACTCTGAGCATACCTGGATCTGTCCTATCTATGCTGGGAGAGGGATATCTTCCATGAGGGGATCCATGCCCATATATGTTTCTGTCTGGTAAGAGGCTTGGATTTGCTGTGTGTGTACACAGTGGATAGTGGAACCTCACCTAAGAGTGAATTTAAAATTTGATTTTGCACTTTCATAATTTCTGGTGAGAGAATAACTCGTAAGGTGGAGGGATTTACAAATCGCCACTTATGAATTCTCACCGTTGATTTTTTTGGAACACAAGATTCACCGTTGATTTGAACCAGAGTTATTTATGGACTTTTGGAATTTATTTATATTCTTTAGTCTATGTGATTGTTTACCCATCTAATTTTATTGTGTTTTTTTTTAGCACATTTATTAGTCATCATTTAGTAGCGCACCAGATCACCTACATACATTCATTTATTCCAATTGAATAATTGGACCTTTGGTAGCAGCTTTTTTCTCACCAATAGCGCACCTATTTTTTTACCACTATGTGTTCATCAATCCAGGTCACGGGGCAGACCCTCGCTGGAAGTATCACAGACTTCCGGAGATTTAAGCCTAGTACACGCAACGATTATCGGCCGACCGATCCTCCGTCTTTTGTCCAGAGTGGTGTCTGTTGGATGGAATGTGCCTAAACTGCACAGGAATTTTCTCGCCCGACAAAATTCTACTTCAGAAGTTATGTCATGTGTTGGTTTGCTTTCTTTGTGTTCTTTCTTCTCTGAGCATGCCCAGACTTGCTCATTAGATTTTTCCCTGTCGAAATATGTACTGACTGCACGAAAATCGGCCGTGTTTTGACGGCGGACAAAAATTTTATAGCCTGCACACCAGATTTTTTTCGGCAGAAAAGTCGGAGTCGGTTGTCGGAAGCATCATACTAACAAGACGAAAATCGGCAGATCGGTCCTCGGACGAAAATTCCCTGCTGATTTTTGACGCGTGTGTACGAGGCTTTAGAATACATTTACCTAACAATTTTTCTATTTGCAAGCATAAATAAGCACTTATAACTCTAATTTTCTCTGAACATGTGGAGGGGAGGAACTTTTCACCTCCCAACTAAAAGGGTTATTTTCGTATCCCTACCTATATCTCCACCTGTACTTCCTAGGCTACTCAATATCCCCAGAAGCTACAAGCTGAAGTGGTCCTGCACAAGCTCCAAGTTCAAGTGCTCCCCCCTGGCGCTACTTCAGCGCTCGAGGCTCCTGTTCACAATGGGAGGGTAATCGGGTCTGAAAATATGCATTAGAAGCAAATAAATAAATTACTAGTGCCGCACAATTAGAGCCGGTTCACACTGCCATTCTGTGCAATGGAACCATTCTAATCAGAGCAACTCAAGTCGCTCTGACTTAGAAAAAGGTTCCTGCACTACTTGGGGGCGAAGTCGGAGCGGCTTGCATTGACTTCTATTAGAGAAGTCGTTTGCAAACCACGATGAAGTTGTGCTGCACGGGCGTCTTCAAAGTCGGGGCGACTTTGAGTCGCCCCGGTGTGAACTCAAAGTGCTTCCAGTGTATAAATAAATAAATGCAAATAAATAAATAATCATGTGCTACTCTTCAATTAATCATATAAATATATAAAAGTGCTGGATTATCAGGTGTTAAAAAATCAGGCAAAATTGTGACCAAAATAGTGAAATATAAATATATAAAGGGCCAAAATTCATATATAATTTTAAATATTTCATATAATTAGGTAAACAACATACACTCATAAAAAAGTGACAATAGTGCTGTGAACGATCACCTCCCTGATTGAATAAAAAATCCACTTAAAAGTGAAAAGAGTGATCAAAAACACAGTCCACTTTCAAAGTGAAAAAGTGTATCAGAGCAAATCCTCCGTGGTGAATCGCACCTTCACCTCAAGCACCCTGTGTGAATGGGTCCTCACCTCAGCTCCACTGACCAAGCAATTAAGCCTGGTCTAAATGTGCAGTATACCATTTCTGGGTCACCTCTCTTGGATCAAAGTTGGTCAATTGATCCCCCCGATGAGGATCCTACTCTGGATGGATAACCACTTACCACAAAGTGACTTGGCCCTACGTCGGCAAACTTTGCGGTAGTATACCGGGATGATGCCTCCAGCTAGAGATACCATCCCGGTACCGTGGTTTAGAGTCAATGGTCGGCTTTCCGTCGGTAATGACTGATGCGGCTCGGGAGCCGCTCGATCGTTACCCAGGTGAGCGGGAGGGGACGCCCCCCCTCCCACCGCCTTCCGTGACTTTGCTCGGGGCTCCCGTTCCACCGGGAGCCCCGAGCACCCAGCTGGCACGTTCGCCGACTGGATGGAGTCCCGATCAAAGCCGGAAACGGCTTCGATCGGTTCTCCGATGACGTAACCCGGAGGCGGCGTCCATGACGTCACTTCCAGGTTACTGTACTGCAAAAGGCGACAAATTTAAAAAATGGCTGTATGCAAAAACGCCTTTTTCGGCGTTTTGCATACATGGAAGTGTAGTGGAGGGGTTTGGGGTCTTTTAGACCCTCGATCCCTCCATAAAGAGTACCTGTCACTGCATATTGGTGTCACAAGGGATGTTTACATTGCTTGTGACAGCAATATGTCGGGATTATTGGGGGTTATTAATATAATAATAGAAAAAAAATGGATTTAAAAAGCCATGTATATTTCACCTTATGCATATAAGATTCTGAACAGGACAGAATCCATTTTGTTAGGAGTTCATGGAAAATTCATGTTCTTTTACAAGATGCCTTTACAGAGTCTTAAGTTCTACAGAAAATCCTTGTGAGTCTTCGGTCATAAATAAAAGGCCTTTACACATCTCATCAGATAAGGATCAATTAGCGAGACACCATACTAGTCTAGCTTGTAATCTTATCTGTATATAACAATGGACAATACCCCAGTATACTCTAGCAGACATTTAAAATTTAAAATATAAGTTTTTAAAGATACATTATTATGTGTGAGAAGATATTAGCCATAATTATGTCATTATATTATGTAAGGCATATACATATATATTTAGGAATGTTATATCACATTTTGGGTTTATATTCTTACAGTAGTAATCTTCCTTAGAATTCTTTCTATTAAGTATAAGAACATATGTACCTCGTCACTAATTACCTCATTTCAGAGAAGTTTGTGTCTAAGTGTTCAAAGGTATCATAAATACCAGTCCTAGACTAAATGTCTGACAGCCTATGGCATGGTCAAATAATTAATGGACTTTCACTAGCCAACAGGTCAAAGATCATCAAATAAGAATAGTGGTAATTATTGTTACATACAAAATCTAATGAACGGTACGATACTGCCCTCTGTAGATGAAATACCAGATGCAGTCTTGGGATATTTTAGATATTTCCCATATAGAAATATTATATTGTATTAAAAATATAATTATTGAAATGGCATTACTTGCCATGGTGAATGATGGAGATACAGATGGACATTTATGTATGTACTGGGAGTATGGACAAAGTTTTATGTTGTGTTATATGATTAATCTTAAATATAGAGGAATCATCCTTTAATTTTATTGTCGAACATTGAATTATCAGGAGAGGTGTGTCTATGACCTCACCAGTTAAGGTATAGAATATCCCAACCAATGGGGATAATGTTTCATCCCTCTGGGTTTAACTTATGGTTATTTTTATAGCCCTTTGTTCTTACCAGATAAAAGAACAACCCAGATATAAGAGAGGACACACATCACATTACACTACTGACAACTAGTGATGTCGCGAACCTAAAATCGGCAAATGTTCGCGAACCGGCGAACCGGGCGAACCGCCATAGACTTTAATAGGCAGGCGAATTTTAAAACCCACAGGGACTCTTTCTGGCCACAATAGTAATGGAAAAGTTGTTTCAAGGGGACAAACACCTGGACTGTGGCATGCCGGAGAGGGATCACACAAAAAAAGTTCTTAAAAATTGTAATTTTTTGATAGAGAGCCAATTATTGGAAAAATTAAAAAAAAAATAAAAATAAAAAATTCCCTTGGATTTAGCATCTGGGGGTCTAAAAAGTGTACCTGTGAAGTTTCAGCTCTGTAGCATGTCTGGAAACAGAAAAAAATACGAATTAGGGTTAGGGCTAGGGTTAGGGCTAGGGTTAGGGCTAGGGTTAGGGTTAGGGCTAGGGTTAGGTTTAGGGTTAGGGTTATTTTTATGGCTAGGCTTAGAGGGTTAGGGTTAAGGTTAGAGGGTTAGGGTTATGGTTAGAGGGTTAGGGTTAGGTTTAGTGTTAGGGGCTAGGGTTAGGGTTACGGTGAGATACTTAGGGTTAGAGTTAGTAGCCCTACCCCTACCCCTCTAACTCTAACCCTCTAACCCTAAGCACTAAAAATAACCCTAACCTTAGCCCTGACCCTGACCCTAGCCCTAACCCTAACCCTAACCCTAGCCCTAACCCTAACCCTAATTCTATTTTTTTCTGGTTCTGGACATGCTACAGAGCTGAAACTTCACAGGTACACTTTTTAGACTCCCCCCAGACAATAAATCCAAAGAAATTTTTTTTTTTAAGTTTTTTTTTTTTTTTTAAGTTTTCCAATAATTGTCTCTCTATCAAAAATGACAATTTTTAAGAACTTTTTTTGTGTGATTTAGTGTCTAGGGGGTCTAAAAAGTGTACCTGTGAAGTTTCAGCTCTGTAGCATGTCCGGAACCAGAAAAAAATACGAATTAGGGTTAGGGCTAGGGTTAGGCTTAGGGCTAGGGTTAGGGCTAGGGTTAGGGTTAGGGTTAGGGCTAGGGTTAGGTTTAGGGTTAGGGTTATTTTTATGGCTAGGCTTAGAGGGTTAGGGTTAAGGTTAGAGGGTTAGGGTTATGGTTAGAGGGTTAGGGTTAGGGTTACGGTGAGATACTTAGGGTTAGAGTTAGTAGCCCTACCCCTACCCCTCTAACTCTAACCCTAAGCACTAAAAATAACCCTAACCTTAGCCCTGACCCTAACCCTAGCCCTAACCCTAACCCTAGCCCTAACCCTAATTCTATTTTTTTTCTGGTTCTGGACATGCTACAGAGCTGAAACTTCACAGGTACACTTTTTAGACCCACCAGACAATAAATCCAAAGAATTTTTTTTTTAAGTTTTTTTTTTTTTTTTAAGTTTTCCAATAATTGGCTCTCTATCAAAAATGACAATTTTTAAGAACTTTTTTTGTGTGATTTAGTGTCTAGGGGGTCTAAAAAGTGTACCTGTGAAGTTTTAGCTCTGTAGCATGTCCAGAACCAGAAAAAAAGATAATTTTTCAGTAGAGCAGGGATGGTGGGAACCCCTTTTACACCTATATGATCTTTTTTTCCTGGTTCTGGACATGCTGCAGAGCTGAAACTTTACAGGTACACTTTTTAGACCCCCCCAGACAATAAATCCAAAGAAATGTTTTTTTTGTTAAGTTTTTTATTTTTTTTTTTATTTTTCCAATAATTGGCTCTCTATCAAAAATGAAAATTTTTAAGAACTTTTTTTGTTTGATTTAGTGTATAGGGGGTCTGAAAGTGTACCTGTGAAGTTTCAGCTCTGTAGCATGTCCAGAACCAGAAAAAAAAGATACTTTTTCAGTAGAGTTTTTTCTGGTTGTGGACATGCTACATATATATATATATATATATATATATATATATATATATATATATATATATATATATATATATTGTAACAGGAAGTCAGCTAAATCTGGGAATGTAGTCACAGGAAGGAGATACATTTCCACCTGATTTAGAAAGTCCATTAATTAATTTAGGGTGTTGGCTACAGAGCTAGCCAGCAGGAAGTTGAAAGGCCTTCACCTGTTCAGAATGAGGGAGTTAAGGCTCTATAATTTGTTCAGAGAAATTCCTATTGTTTGCTGCCTCCAGAAGCTGTGTCCTGAAGCCATGTGGGCTGGGAGCAGGAGGACAGTCAGCGTGTGCCTCCCGACAGGATGTGTGGGCCTGGGAGAAGACCCCCCGGAGTGATGTGTGCCCGGGACGGTAACCAAGGGTGAATACGTCTCAAAGGTGAGAAGACGAACTGTTGATGTGAAAGAAACAAAGGACTGTGTTGCCCTGTGAAGCTATTATAAAAGGACTATTGAGTGTCCGCTGTAGGACAAGGAAGTCTGCCCGACGGTAGGTTGGAGACAGACACTTAGGCAGGTTCCAGTTGTGAGAAGGTAGCCGCCCAGAGAGGCAAGGATTTATTTTCTGTTTTATTTTATTTTGGATGTTTTGCTGCATACAGCCTGGTGAAGAAAACACCATTTAATAAACCACACTGTTTGTTTGCAAGCACTTGTCGGCTACCTCTCTGGGAAAACGCACCCCCCAAGGGGTCATCCACACCCGCCACCGAGCTAATCCCTTACATATGGTGGAGGTATGCAGTGGGCATAAGCAGAGATCCCTGCAAGGAAGTGCAAATGTTTGATGAACTTTATCTGGTGCATGAGATTGCACAATCTATGTGTGCAGGAGAGAAGATCCTGACAGAAAAAAAAAAGTGTTTTAAAGAGACAGCGGTCTCAAAATTATTTGGTGAACTTTGTTGTGTCTGGTGCAAGTGACTGCACAAACTGTGTGTGCAGGAAAAGAGATCTTGCAAGAGAGAGAGAAAAACTACATGTGTTAAAGAGACAGTGGTCTGAAAATTTTTTGCTGGACTGTGAAAAATTTGTTTGTGGAGTTATTGAAGATGGGGCGTTCAAAACGCCTGAAGAATGCAAAGATAGATGAAATGAGAGACCGGATTCTATGGATGGAGGGGATGTTGCCGTCTGAACCAGCCCCATCCATGCCTAAAGAGAGTCTACTAAAGAGGAAGGTTGTTGTCCCTAGCAACACTGATGAAACCGCTATGGAGACGCAGTGTGCTCAGATGAAAAGTAAACTCAAAATGGAGGAGATGTTGAAACATCTGATTATATCAAATGCAGCTCAACAGCAAGCAAATGCAGCTCAACAGCAGGCAAATGCGGATTTTCAGCAGAGCTTTGCAGCTCAACAAAAGGCTCATCAAGAGAGCATGGCAGGCTGGAAACAGAGACGCCAGCAGCCAATGGAGGCCATCGGTTTGGAGGAAACCGAGTATGTATGCAGGGCTGAGTTGGATGCCTTGCAACGGAAAATGGAAGAAAAGGAACAAGCCTTGGAATTGCTTAAAATGGAGCATAGAAACTTGCAGGAAACAAATGAACTACTCAAGTCTCATGTGTCACAGTGGGAAGAATCCACTGCTCTTCTTTTGGTCGAGTTGCAAAAACGCAGAGAGACTATAATGGAGAAAGATACCATCCTCATGGAAAAGGAAAGTGAAATTCAGACTTTGCAGAAGCAAAGTATGGCTGATATGTTGGAGTTGCGTAATCAGCTGGAAAAAAGTCTTCAGTGTTTGGAAGTTACAAAAATAGACCTGCAGGAGTCGCAGGAACAGAATGTCGCTCTGAAAGCGACATTGTCTCTCAGCGACAAAGAGAAAAGTGAAAGAGAGGCTAAATTACTGAGTACTGTGTATGAGCTCACTACTTTGAGCAATGTGGTAGATGAATGGCGTGCGGACTGTGAAAGTTGGAAAGATGAAGCCCAACGTGTCCAGCAGCAGTTAAAGGAGAAAGAAGCCTGTGTGGCAGAATTACAGTCTCATTCCCAGAAACTAGCCAATGAGGTGAAGGCTCTTATGCAGGGAAAAGGAGATTCTGAACACAAGAGAAAAAAAGTAGAGGCACAGCTGCAGGAATCGCAAGTCAAGGTGTCAGAAGGTGACCGAGTGTGTGCTAAGCTGTCAGAGAAGGCAACCCGATTGCAGGTTGAGTTGGACAATGTTACAAATCAGCTTTCTCAAGCAGACAGCAAAGCTAGAGAAATTGCGGAAGATTTTTCTATCTTGGAATCGCAGCTGCAAGACACGCAGGAACTCTTACAGGAAGAGAGGTGTCAAAGGCTGAGTTTTAGCACAAAGCTCAAACAAATGGAAGATGAGAAAAATGGCTTCCTGGAACAATTAAAAGAGGAGGCGGAAGCAAAGAAAAACCTATCAGAGCAAGTCGCAACATTGCAAGCTCAGATAGCGGTTATGAAAAAACGCATGGAAGAAAGCGTTGGTTCATTACAGTGTGTTGAAGATGTGAAAAAGAAGTTTGATCAGATGCTTGGTGAAGAGAAGAATGTGTCTGCAAAATATGCAGAAGAACGCGCACGTGCAGAAACGGAGGTGCGTGATAACGAGAGCAAAGCCCTGTTCTTGGCTCGCTCTTTGGAGGAAGCTCTAGAGTGTAAGGCTGAACTAGAAAGTGTTAAACAGCTGCGTACAGAAATGGAAGAATTGGTCAGCTCCAAGGATGATGTTGTGAAAAGCGTTCAGGAGCTAGAAAAGTCTAAGCGAGCCTTAGAACAGCAACTAGAAGAGATGAAGATTCCGTTGCAGGAACTGGAAGAGGAATTCCAGGCAACAGAGGATCTGTCCCAAAGAGGGGATAGTGTGCCTGATGCAGTTTTTAAAAGGATCAGTGTTTTGGGGTCTGTCCTGAGTGAGCCTCAGAAATGTGATGACATGTGGCTTGAATCACCCCTTTGGAATAAACCGTTCCTTCAAAAACTTCAAGCATTGGAAAATGTATCATTAGAACTTCAGCAAACAAAGGAGCTGAGTAAGAAATGTGATGATTTCTCAGTTCAGGCTGAAAACCTAGTGGAGAAAACTAAGGCTGTTGGTGACAACGTGAAGCAAATGAATAAGTGCCTTTCAGGGAGTGTTTCCAAAATGGAACTGGTGAAAGACGGGTGGCAGAAGTTTGATCGTGATCTTGAGATGCATTCCATGTGGAATTCAGATAGAGAAAAAGAACTAGGTGACCTTGAGCGGTCAAATAGTTCAGCAGAAAGTGCATTGAAGAAACCTGTAAAAGAATGTGTTGCAGTTCCATGCTTCTTCACTGATGCAGAGAGGAGGTCTATAATGGATACCACCCAGATCGCTGGGTTCAACTGTGTTGTTGCCTTTGACCCCTATGTTGGTGGAAGGAAAGTTGATGATGTTCTGGTTGGCTTCTTCTGTGAAGAGTTTGGCAAGAAATATAAACTCAATATCAAATCAAATAGTAGGCCTTTACTGCGACTCGCTCAGGAGGGCGAAAAGTTTAAGAAGTTGATGAGTGCAAATGCTTCAGATCTGCCTATGAATATGAAATGTTTGGTGAATGATATTGATATCTCTGGGAAAAGGAACAGGGGTCACTTTGAAGAAATGTGTGACAGCCTGTTGTCTCAATTGGAAAATCCTCTGCACAGCATCTTAGAGCAAGCAAAGCTCAAGAAGGAAGATCATTCCCTTTTACAACAAAAAGTCAATGATTGTGTACAGCTGTATGGAGAGGCAACTCAAGTCACAGAGGGATGTCAAGAGTCCCTACTTGGAACAAAGCTTAGTGAAGCAAAGGTTCTCAAAGTTTTGTGGAAAACATTTATGGATTGCAGAGAGAGGCGTCTTAAGAATGTTGAAGACATTAAGACTAGCCCAATTGAGTTGCCTATGGATCACGGTCCTCCATGGTGGATTGGACAGACGGTTATGAGGGACAAGCTGTCTGACATTTATGAGAAAGCTGTCAATGAAGATGACAGAAACGAGAAGGAGCGAAATGATGCCAAAAATGCAGTTGAAGAATGTGTATATGAGATGAGAGACAAACTGTGTGGCATTTATGAGAAATCCGTCAATGAAGATGACAAAACAGTTTCATCCGGAAGCTTGAGGATAATAGGAGGCTTATCAGTGAGTCAGCAGTGCTTGACACATGCGTGCCTGGAAATCTGTGTCCCAACCCTAGGGTTGAAACAAGAGGGGGGGGTATGTAACAGGAAGTCAGCTAAATCTGGGAATGTAGTCACAGGAAGGAGATACATTTCCACCTGATTTAGAAAGTCCATTAATTAATTTAGGGTGTTGGCTACAGAGCTAGCCAGCAGGAAGTTGAAAGGCCTTCACCTGTTCAGAATGAGGGAGTTAAGGCTCTATAATTTGTTCAGAGAAATTCCTATTGTTTGCTGCCTCCAGAAGCTGTGTCCTGAAGCCATGTGGGCTGGGAGCAGGAGGACAGTCAGCGTGTGCCTCCCGACAGGATGTGTGGGCCTGGGAGAAGACCCCCCGGAGTGATGTGTGCCCGGGACGGTAACCAAGGGTGAATACGTCTCAAAGGTGAGAAGACGAACTGTTGATGTGAAAGAAACAAAGGACTGTGTTGCCCTGTGAAGCTATTATAAAAGGACTATTGAGTGTCCGCTGTAGGACAAGGAAGTCTGCCCGACGGTAGGTTGGAGACAGACACTTAGGCAGGTTCCAGTTGTGAGAAGGTAGCCGCCCAGAGAGGCAAGGATTTATTTTCTGTTTTATTTTATTTTGGATGTTTTGCTGCATACAGCCTGGTGAAGAAAACACCATTTAATAAACCACACTGTTTGTTTGCAAGCACTTGTCGGCTACCTCTCTGGGAAAACGCACCCCCCAAGGGGTCATCCACACCCGCCACCGAGCTAATCCCTTACATATATATATATATATATATTAAAAAAATACTCAAATACCAGCCCTCAAAGGGGCTTTTGGGGACAATATATATATATATATATCACAGAACAAAAAAAATTACACAAATACCAGCCCTCAAAAGGGTTTTTGGGGACAATAGATATATATATATCTATATATATATAGATATATATCACAGAACAAAAAAAATTACACAAATACCAGCTCTCAAAAGGGCTTTTGGGGACAATAGATATATATATATCACAGAACAAAAAAAATTACACAAATACCAGCCCTCAAAAGGGCTTTTGGGGACAATAGATATATATATATATATATATATATATATATATATATATATATATATATATATATATATATATCCAAAAAAAACCTCAAATACCAGCCCTAGGAAGGGCTTTTTGGGCTGCTGTCCTTACAGCAGGAGTGTACCAAGAACACTGACTAACAAGACCGGGAACTGTCCCTAGCTATAACAGCATTAGCAGCACCAGAACTTTCCCCGCTCTCAGTAACACAGAAATGATCTAAAATGGATGCTGCCCTTGCTTATTTATAGGAGGTGGGAGGGTGTGGGAGGGAGGTATGCTGATTGGCCTGGAATGTGTCTGCTGACTGTGATGTTCAGGGTCAAAGTTTGCCTCAATGATGATGTATAGGAGGCGGACCGAACATCGCATATGTTCGCCCGCAGCGGCGAACGCGAACATGCTAAGTCCGCCGGCGAACAGTTCTGTACATCTCTACTGACAACACACCTTACAATTACATCACACACGCTACTACGTCCATCTATAGACTCATCCAGACATACTCCATCTTGCTCCATCATTCATCTGAAACTTTGAGGGACGCCAAACGAAACTCCTCCCTCACTATCCACCATCTTAAGAAAGGCATCCATCTTAAGACTCTGGTAACGACCATTTGAAGCTAGCCGCCATCTTAAGTGTGGTAAATATGCCTTGCTGTATTATTTGATTTTATTCAATATTGTTTATTTCCTTCCTTATACTGTATGTTTTATATTGCATATTTAAGGGTAATAAGATTACAATCCCAACCGTATAAACCATAGTAGATTTTTCTCTAAAAAGCTGATTTTTGTTTTTATACATTTTTATTAATATCAGATTTAGTGCATTATTTGCAAATTCAGTCTTCCGTTTTGCATGGCTTATTCTTGCTCCATCTGCAGTGGAATGACTTTCGGCTATGTGATTCGCAGGCAATTGTGGTCTGTTTATATAGAACAGTTACCTATGGTTTGTGCTATACCTGGGAAGAAATGGTAATCTTACTTTAGTTTTGCTTTCACTTTGTTTTACTTTCACTTTCATTATTGAGCTAAACATCACATTGCATTGATTGTTTTAAGTTTGTATTTTTTGTAGAGTTGTTTCTTTGTGTCACTTAATGTATTCTGACATAATGAAGTACGAGCGCGAGATATTATTATTAAATATTCTTACAAATAAAAGTGATCAGATTTTTTTTAAAAAAAACCTGTAATAAATAGAAAAAAAAAATAAAAAATTTAGCCGCCCCCGTCACCGTTAGCTCGCGCACAAAAGAAAACGTATACGGAAGTTGAGCCGCGAATGAAATCGCTGTTCAAACCACACATGTGAGTTCTCGCCGCGATCGCCAATACGTGGGCAATAATTAAAAAAAAGAGCTACACTCTAACTCTAAACTGGTAACCATTAAAAAAAATTAAAGTGTCGCCTATTGAGATCTCTATTGACCGTAGTTTGTCGCCATCCCACGGGGGGGCGCAATTTTAAACCATAACATGTTGGTTATCTATTTACTCAGCGTGACATCATCTTTCACAATAAAAAAATGGGCTAACTTTACTGCTTAGTATTTTTTAAATGCAGTGAAATGTGATTTTTCTAAATTTTTCCAAAAAAATGGCGTTTAAAGACCGCTGCGCAAATACAGCGTGACAAAAAATATTGCAATGACCGACATTTTATTCTCCAGAGTCTTTGCTAAAACAATATATATATAATCTTTGGGTGTTCTAAGTAGTTTTCTAGGAAAAAATACTGATTTTAACTTGTAAACAAAAAGTGTCCGAAATAGGGCTGGGGCTTAAGTGGTTAAAATCCTTCCACAGTGTAAACGATTTGCGATGACAATGGGATCTGAATGATCAGCCTTTCTGTTTGCTGCCTCTCTCCGCTGAATTTTGCAGCTGCCATCCTAGCCCCTCCCCTACGCGTGACGACACAGGGACACGCATCTTCTTCAGGGTGATATGATTTATTTAGATATGCATTAGAAGCAGCTTAACTTATGGCTGAACTTAACAACTCATCGGTCCAACAGCCACGCCCAAACCCAACACTTCTGACACCAATTAATGGATTATCCCCAGATATCTCACGACTTAACAGTATATATCTATCCAGAAGGATGTATTATCTTTTAAACTACTTCTACACCAGCTTAAAGGTTATCCCACATCTGTAATGAGTTAATGGTATCTATCTAAGGGATTTATTTCTTCTTGTATTACTTTGTATCTACCTTATCTATACTAACCTGTGCCGACACCTTCCATTCCTCCAGACATGAAGCTTAGGAGCAATTCACTCAGACACAAACACAGAATTTCATGAAAGCATTACTCATTTTATTTCTTCTTTTCAGCATCTAATGTACAGTATACAAAGCAGGATACGATCAGGCAATATTTCCATTAAACCAATAGAGAATATTCACTTATAGTTTACCACCAATAGGGGACAGACCCGTTTATTCGGGTGTGGTCTATATACCCCAAAACCTATGCATCATCCAAGCATGAAAATACACTTATTAGACCATATACTTATTATTCATGAGCATACTGAAAGGCTTGTTAATAAAGCCATATCAGAACATAAAATATTCCACTTACACAAGGAAGTTCCTCTTTTTCTACATGAGCCTCTGGGCATAGTGCCTAGGGCCGCTGATGGGGGGGACCACCAGCCCTCTTGTAGGGGGGCCCGAGCACACAGGGGGGCCCACACATAGAGGGGGATTAGTGATGGACAACAAATACAGAAATCTTCCTCCAGCACCTGAATCTGATCTGTCCTCTCCCTGCTATCAGCTTTTATCTGTTGAGAAAGAGACAGTTGCCCCTCACTAATCCCCCTCCCTTGTGTGGGCCCCCCTCCCAGCACGTATCTCTGCTCAGGAGTTTATTTGTAAATTGTAACTTTGTTTCTCTCTCCCTCTGTCTCTCTGATCACTGAGCTCCAACTTCCCAGCCTGTATATTTTTCTCATCTCATCTTCTTTTTTATTTAACATAGTTTTTTTTTTCTTTTAGATTTAGCGGGAATTATGCGAGTTATGTTATATTTGTGTCTGCTAATAGTGATTTTGTTGTAATTTTAGCTAAATATATCTTTAATATTTTCTTGGGGGGGCCCTGCCAGGTAGTCTGTAGGGGGCCCCGCGATTTCTAACGGCAGCCCTGATAGTGCCAGGTACACTTCTTAACAGTGCAAGTTCCTCTTTTTCTTCTGCAGAATTATTGTTACTACATAAGTTTAATGCAATAAGTCAGAGCAAAAGAACAAACTAGAAACCAATGTTAAGGGGGGTACCCTTACAGAAGCCAAATACACCTTTGTGACAGCACAGAGAAACATTTTTTATTAGGTCCTATAAAGAAAATATCCTTTAAATTAAATCAAATCATCAATTACAATGTGACTTTATTAAGAACATGTTCTCATCAACTTCAACTAATGTTAAATATGATTTTAGGATACACCAACAAAATGTATTTATTAATATAGCCGGGTACATCTACATATAATATAGTTAAAGTCAGCCTGTCACCAAAGAAATTGCATTACAATCAGCTTATAATAGAAAATGTTGAATATTTATTTTCCGGGTAGATGGTGAGTGAAATCTTCTCTCTCTTGAAGAGTGATGGGTGTCTCTGGTATCTGACACTTCAGGCTGATTCGGATACTTTGCCCCTCTCTGGTCACTGTGGTCCCTCCTCACTAAGTGACTACATTGTACTGTAGTGACGTAACGGCTGGTGGGAGGAACCACTACACCCAGCAGGGGACAAAATACTAAAATAAACAATAATGGAGATATTGCTACAACTACTGGTAACCCAGTGTTGCTCCATACATATTAGTGGATAACAGTTTTTATATTCAGGTCAGGTCTGAACAGAATTATGTAACATTTTGGGAAAAATATACAACCAAGAAGTCCAGAACTTGAGGCCATTATAGCAAAAACCTCCACAGCCACCATGTATTTCCCACTGGTGCTCAGATAGGCCGGGATCATGGCAATCCAGACACTGCAGAAGACCACCATGCTGAAGGTGATGTACTTGGCCTCATTAAAACGGTCCGGTAATGTCCTGGCTAAAAAAGCTATAGTGAAACTCACAGCTGCCAGAAGCCCCATATATCCCAGGACGGAGTAGAAGCCGATAACTGAACCCTCATTACACTGAATGATGACCTTCCCCTGATAAGAGTGAGTGTCCTGATCTTGGAAGGGAGGAGAAATAGACAACCAAGTGGCACAGATTATGACTTGAACCAATGAGAAGACACAAATGATACAATTAGGCAGTTTGGCTCCCATCCATTTCCTCCAGGGACTCCCAGGTTTGGTGATTTTAAAAGCAATACACACCATAATACTTTTGGCAAGTAGAGAAGAGACGGCAACTGAGAAGATGACACCAAAAGAGGTCACACGCAGCATGCAGGTTACTTTTACTGGACGGCCGAGGAACAAGAAGACACAGAGGAAGCTCAGCATGATGGAGACCAGGAGAACAAAGCTCAGGTCCCGATTATTAGCTTTAACAACGGGGGTATCCTGGTAATGGATAAATATCCCCAATATTAAACCAGTCAGAAGACAACAGAGGATGGAGACAGCTGCAAATACTGGAGCAATGGTATCATCAGAGTAGGAGAGAAATTCCACCACTCTTGGAACACACCGATCCTTCTTCTCATTTGGCCATTCTTCATCAGGACATTTCATGCAGTTTTCACTGTCTGCAGGAAAAACAATACAAACACAATGAGGATCGGGGTCAGAGCTGAGAAAATGAATTATCTTAAGATGGCATGACTCATGACATTGAGTTAATGTAATGTAATTCTACAGCCCTTCCCCCCCCCCCTTCTGTTTCTGTGTCTAATTGTGTGGATTCATGACACATAGACAATGGTCTGGACTGGAGACATCTCTCCGCAGGGGGTGTGTATTGAGAGACTGCCTGTTTACCATAAGCTCATTAGGTTATCTGTAGCCTGTTTCAATGTACAAATGTTCAGTTCCCATTGGTTGTTCCTTGTTCCCTTCCCCCCCTTTGGCAAGGCTAAGGGGAGTGTCCCTAACTGTGTGTAAAACTGTATGTCTTGGAATTTAATAAACACTTCTTGCTTACTCACAGCATAGAGTTCCATCTCATGTTTGTGGGAGAAGGCTATACCAGCTCTATTTTTCTTCTGCTTGGATTCCTCAATCACTAGCTCTGGTAAGAGTGGTTCCTGCTCTACTCTACAGCATCCCTCATGTATGTTAAAAAAGAATAGCGCACACATGCAGAGAGGCTGGATTCACCCCTTTTTTATGGATAGTGTAGGACCCACTGATAATGGGGTACTTTGACGTAGTGGTGGGCTTGAGCACGATATGGCCATATGGTAGGACCAAATCCCCATTTTTATTTATGGATTGTCTTCATATTTGATAGTCATTTCTTTTGCATGTGTGTGCTATTCTTTTTTAACATACATGTCGCTTGGTTCATAGCTGCACCGGCTTTAGATATACATGTTCAGGGTTTGCTCCCCCAATTTTTTGCTTGTCTAAAGCATCCCTCACACTAGGGGGGAAGAGAACATCTCTGGCGGCGCAACCCCTCTTTCCATCGGGGCGTCCGCTACCCTGTTCAATTAGTGCAACAAAAACCTGTTGATCATAATCCTGAGTTATCTCAGTGCAGTCTAAATAGCCCTCCTAGTTCTTCTCTTGAGTCCACAGAGTGATTCGTCTCTATGTTGTGGAGAATAGGATAGGGGGATGGTTTCAGTAGTTTAGAAAAAGAGAACTGGACAGAGCTGTCACCATTACGTCCACATAGTGCTGGGTGTTGTTAGCCCACAACAGGGAGTAAAGTGGTTCTAAAAGTAGAATCCTCATTGGCTCACACAGCAGTGGGAGCCATTGGCTATTTGTGCACTCGGCAGGTGGGGAGGATCCAGGACCGCCGGCGGGGGACCCAAAAAAAGAGGAGAAGGGCTGTTCTGGGCAAAACTATTAGGCCCCTTTCACCCTTGTACGACTCCAAAGTTGCGCCCACTTGGTGTAACTTGGATACAACTTTGGCTTTGACCAGTTTTAATGGACAACCGTTGTGCACAAGTTGCATTGTATAACATTCAGTTATGACTTTCATGCAACTTCTGAGGGTTAACATTGAAGTCTTTGGCCCTCAAGTTGCATGAATGTAGGACCAAAGTAGTGCATGAACTACTTTGAAGTTGCTGCAACTTAAAGTTGTGCATACTGTATATGAATGGGTATCATTGGAAAACATAGGGGGAACGACATGTCATGAAACTCTGATGTCCAAAGATGCATGACAAGTTGCACAAGTGTGAATGGAGCATAAGAATAACTTTAGGGCCCCTTTCACACTTGGGTGACTTGTCCTGCGATTTGGGACTGAAAAGTAGCATGTCAAGTTGTACTCCACGATTTCCAATGAGTACCGTTCATATCAGTGTGACTTCAAGTCGCAACAACCTCAAAGTAGTCCCTGCACTACTTTGGTCTAACCTTGATGCGTTTTGAGGTCCATAGACATAAGCATTGCTTCAAGTCCAGTCAAAATCACATCAATATGACGGCAAAATCACGCAACTTTTAGGTCGCACATGCGTGAAAGGGGCCTTAAAGCTGTGCATGTGTGCATTTCTGGCAGATCAACAGGTAAATTACTTTTGGGTCTTTATAGCTGCTCTGGCTTCCATCTGTACAGAGACCTCCTCTCACACCTGACCAATTAGTGTGCTAGCTATTCACAAAACCTGGACCCCGGATGGGAGATTTTATCGCACCGGATCACTTTGAAATCTCCAGGCTCCAAATCCCAAAATGGACGTTACCAATCACTGCATGGCACAAGCTCCCCGGAGCCCCTAAACCCGCCTGGTTGAGAATCCTGGGTCATTACCTCTTTCTAGACAATGGCAGGGCAATGCTTTGCCACAAATTTTACAATTGAGAATCTTCTATTTGTATTAGAGATATTTTATAGTGGATGAGTCCCTGATATTCTTGATATGCAGTTCACATGAATGCCAGTAAAGAACGATAAAGATCCAGAACAATTATAAGATTCCTGTATGTACATATATTTATATCTGAAAAAGTTCATATGTGGAGCCTGAACTCCATTGGAATCAATAGAAGCTGAATCTGTCAAGTCAAAAATGCCCATTTTTTAGGGTAATAGTCTAGGGCTTGTCAACAAAATAGCATGGTGGTGGTCACTGCCTTGGGGGGGCATGTACCAATGCAACAAAACCTTTTTTCTTTAGATTGCTTTCAGCCAGGAGCAGTGTTTTTTTTTTTTTTTTTTTTAATGTTCAAAGTGAAATATTGCCCAAGTCCTCTAAATAGTATTCCAGTTGTGTATAACACATTGGGATTTCCAAATATATTGGAATAAAATTTGTATATGATTTACATTTTTCAGTTTGTGATCATCGGGCACCTAGAAAGTCCACGCTCTTGAAAAAAAGCTCTCTCTATAATAATGATCAATTAGATGTGGTGCATTGATGGAGGTTTAATCTAGCTTGGTATTACTTGATTACTTGGTATCACATTGTCCCCAGCCATGTAAGCAAAGGGGGATAGCAGTGACATCACTGCCCAAATTTGGCCGCTGGCAATGATGTCACTGCTATCCCCCTTTGCTTACATGGCTGGGGACAATGTGACAGCAGTTGCTAGGGATCATGGGGGTGTCAGCACTCTCGCCTTCCTTAGGAAATGCTCCCACCAAACAGAATGGCAACATCTACTGCTGTATTCACTCTTTTAAGCACTCATAATGATTTTGGAACCTGTAGTTATGTATTCAGTTGTCAATGCCAAGCTTTTTTGGTTTAAATAGGGGAAGGGTTAAAACGTCTGATAGGGTATATTTTACAGTCTGTGACCTTTTGAGGTGAATTCCCTGGAGACACCACTGGAAGAGGTAATTTCCCAAAAGAGAAGGAATTGTTGTCCCCATTGGAAGTTTTCTCCTTATCAGCCACTCTCATGACAATTCTAAGATTTGTATTTCCCATCACTTTCAGTCATCATAACAAATGCAGGGGTGACTCTCCCCAATGGGGACACAGATAGAAAAAATAATTGGGTCTAACCTTTCTCCACTCTTTCCAAAATTAATTTATACACTCACTAAATATATTTATTTTTAAAATAAAGGTTTTATTAATTCATAGTAAAAAATAAAAGAATATCTAATTTTATAATATACACCTATCAGCTGTAACTTTATGCGCCACTTTACAGTAAAGTGAATAATATTGATTATCTTGTTACAATTAGGGATGATCGAACGGTTTGGGTCGACCATCAGTTCGACCCGAACATTGACTGTTCGAAATTCGGCCGAATTCCGAACTTTTTCCTGAAAAAGTTTGGAATTCGGCAACCAGAACCGACCAAAATGCAATGGGACAGGAAATGGGCTTTAAAAGCCTGTGATTGGACCAGAACCATCAGTAAAAGCCAATTGAGGGGGCAGGAGGATGCTAGGAATGTGATTGGAGTGACTAGGCGGTCCAGAGGCCAATCAGTAGTGAATACGCCCCCCAGTATATAAGATAGCCCCGCCAAATCTCTAGCATTGTAATACAGGGATGTGGAAGAGAGTGGAAGCAGTTATGTTACTTCTGCTTCAAAAGTGTCATTTAGCAATTATTAGTGTGAGGAAAGGGATATCTAGTGTAGTTAGGGTACTATTTTCCACTATAGTTAGATTTAATAATCTAGTTTCTGTAGGGAAAGTGTTAAGTGTCAGGGTGACTGTAGTGTAGTGTAGGGTTAACTAACTCTGACTGCTATGCCAGGGTGACCAAACCCTTCCATGTCAGGGTGACCGCCATAGAAAAAAAATAATTTGTATTAGAATTGCAGTAGAGCAGAATAGTGGCTTCGCTACTTTCACACCTGGCCGTTTTTGTTGCAGGCGTTTATTGGGCTTTTTAGTGGACGTCTTTGGAGGCAGGCATGACATCTGAACTTCTGTGTAGGGGTATATATACACACACACATATATGTATATATACACCTACACACGTATAGGTGTGAAAGTAGCAGAACCCTATGCCTGCGCTGATAAAATTATTTGCAGGCATAGGGCTTCGCCCCTATCACACCTATATGTGTGTATGTGTATAAATACATATATGTGTGTGTATATATACCCCTATACAGAAGTTCAGATGTTATGCCTGCCTCCAAAGACGCCCAAAAAATGCCCAAAAAAAACCGCCAGCAACAACACACCTGGGCGTTTTTGTTGCAGGCGTTTTTTTGGGCATTTTTTGGATTGGTATTTACTTTTGTTTATAACATGTCAGGCATGGTTGGAATGTTCAGAATTAGGGATGAGTAAGTATGGGTCGAAACGACCCCCGGTTCGGTTCAGTTCGATACGCGACAGAGCTTTTGAACATTGCAAAATTTTGGAATCGAATAATGAACTCCATTGCAGTCTAGGAGATCCGAAACTGGAAAAATCTAAAGTGCCCAGTTTTGAAGACTTATATGCAAGTAATTTGGCATACAATGGGTATTGGGGTCTGGTACTGCCCTGGGGAGCATATGCCAATGAAAACAAAGTTTGTAAAAAACATAGTTTTTAGAAAGAGCAGTGAATTACTGATGCCTGAAGGGAAGCCATAACAATACGAAATAACAATAGAAATGTAAAATTCTTTTAAATATAGTGCCTGGGGGTCCCCTTAGTCTGCCTGTAAAGTGGTGCATCTGTACCGTGTGTAGAACCTGCTTCAGAGATAATCGCATTTATAAAGCCAGAAAAATGACATTTTCCCTGCAAGCTTTCATTATTTTGTAAACAACGGCTTGGGGAGCCAGTCTGTATGATGAGGTCACAATTAAGTGCTCGGAACAAGATTAGAGAATTTTTGAATAAATTCCGGTGTCTCTTTTGCAGACTTTGGATAGAAGTATCGAGTGTGGAAAAATGGGGCTTTGTGTGTCGGTGGTGCCTTCACACCGTAACCCTATAGAGGTACTCTTGATGAAAGCAAGAATCGGCCTTGCTATCAAAAACTCAAGTGACATGCACCTGTCAAACAGATGCGGACAAATTGGTCCTTGGGTGTTAACTGTGCCCATGAAACCTACACAAAAAAAAGTCTTCCTGATGAAATCAACACCCACAAAGCTGGGCAGCCTAGACAGTCTTTAAGAGATTCCAGATCCAGAAAGTACTTAATGAGTGACATCGGCATCAGGGGCTTGATAGCTGCTGCTTATCCAGGACCAATTCATTTTAATAAATGTCAGCTGGTCCACGGAGTCTGTGGACAGACATGCTCTCACTTTTCTGTCACAAAACCTCTGGCAGCACTGAATGCCCGTTTGAAAAGCATGCTGGATGCAGGGCAGCTCAGCAGCTCAATTGCATACTGGGCAAGTTCTGGCCAGTGGTCTATTCTCATAACCCAGTAACCCAGTGGATTGTCTACTGGAAAGCTTCCCATGTCTGTTTTTACCCCTAGATAATCTCCCACCATGCAGATGTTGCCGATGGGATGTGGAAGATGACAGCCCTGGGCACAGAGAACTAAAAAATGTAAAATGCATCACTGAGGCAGCCCCCTTCTCCTACTGCCCCTCTCTTGACCAACAGAAGCCTCAAACTATGTTTTTCATGACAATAAAAGAATAAATTAGTAATATTGAAATACCAAATGTATATAATCAATTAGAAAGATAAATTGTTTAAATTATAAATTATAAATAACTGTCCAAAGAAACAGCACTCCCACAAGAAGAAGCCAGATGATCATGCAAGGAGACAGGGGTGACTGAAAGGATGGATGAGCACACTTCACACCCCAAGTGGTATAGAGATCTCCTTACAAAAATGACAGGACCACCAAATATAAGTGGCCAAGCAGGCATCTCATCACATACAAGAAAGGAAGCTGTATAAGGACTCCAGATCAATTCCTCAGAAAATAGGCAATCCCCAGACACTCCAGATGACAACAGGCAGGACAATCATCGGTCATGTATAAAGGAAGGAAATACTCCAATATTGCATTAAAAGACTACATTTATTGGTATCACACTAAAAACCATTACACTCACGATATGTCTGTTGTCAGAAAGCAATCAAGTATTGATACTGGGGCATCGCCGTGGCGTTCTCGTGGGCTCCGTCCGGCACCGACCTAGCTTCCAAGAGGGAGGAGAAGCATCCTCCAATCACAAGCCAGAGGGCGTGATGCCGTCACCATCACTGACCATGCCCTACTAGTTTCGTCAGAGATGACGTCTTCCGGGGGTTGGTCACGGACGGGGTGGCACTGTAGGAAGCGGGTATAAATAGGACTAGTGGCAAAGTCGCCCACACCGCAATCCCATATACAAGAGGCTCATCACCCCTTCATGGGGAGATAATTGCGGTGAGTGCGTTACCTTAAAGGGAGCAGCACACCGGATTGAGCACAGCAAGATTAACCACTTAAGCCCCGGAGGATTTGGCTGCTAAAAGACCAGGGTTTTTTTTGCGATTTTTTACTGCGTGACTTTAACGGACAATTGCGCGGTCGTGCGACGCTGTACCTAAACGAATTTGACGTCCTTTTTTTCCCACAAACAGAGCTTTCTTTTGGTGGTATTTGATCACCTGTGCGATTTTTTGATCATGCGCTATAAACAAAAAAAGAGCGTAAATTTTGCAAAAATAACAATATTTTTCACATTTTTTTATATGAAATTCCCCCCCCAAAAAAATGTAAAAATCTAAATTTTTTAACATTTTCGGCCAATTTGTTTAATGCTACCTATGTTTGGTAAAAAAAATCGCAAAAAGCGTATTTTGATTGGTTTGCGCAAAAGTTATCGCGTTTACTAACAAAGGGAAAGATTTTTGTCATTTTTGGTGTTTTATTTTTAACGCGTAATGGCGGCGATCTGCGATTTTTTTTCGGTACTGCGACATTGTGGCGGACAGATCGGACCCTTGACTGACATTTTTGACACTTTTGGGGTTACCAGTGACATTACTACAGTAATCAGTGCTATACATATGCACTGTTACTGCAAAAAGGACACTGGCAGGGAAGGGGTTAACTGTTTTGGACAGGGAGGGGTTAAGTGTGTCCTAGAGGCGTGATTCTAACTGTATAGGGACATGGCTACTAGTGTAAAAACAAAGATCAACGGTCCTACATAGTAGAACCGTCTGATCTTCATTTTTACACCAGGGAGAATGACAAGCGGCTTGTTTACATAAGCCGCTCCGCCTTTCTCCCTTCACCGGAGCCATCGTAGTGTGACCGGCGGACATCGGGTCCGCCGGTCACACGCACTGACTTGTCAGTGAACGAGCCGCGGCAGGCGCTCAAGTCAGTGACAGGCGAGTGACGTATCCATACGTCACTCTGCCTGGTCGGGGCTGACCGCCGCAGTATATAGTCGTGCGGTGGTCGGCAACCGGTTAAGAAGAGCACATAGCACCTTAATATATTCCCTGACATGAGGCTAAAGCACCTATACTACCACCAGCATATTGAACTTTTAAACATCTGTGGAAAAAAATATTTCTCCTGCACTTAGCACTTTTATTTTACTAGTAATCCTTTTCACCAGCACATCACCACCATAATATTGAATATATACATATATAATTTTTTCTGGTGGCACCCATCCCCTGCACCAGGGCTGCTGTTAGAAATCGCGGGGCCCCATACAGACTACCTGGCAAGACCCCCTCAAGAAAATATTAAAGATATATTTAGCTAAAATTACAACAAAATCACTATTAGCAGGCACAAATATAACATAACTCACATAATTCCTGCTAAATCTAAAAAAAAAAAACTGTTAAATAAAAAAGAAGATGAGATGAGAAAAATATACAGACTGGGCAGTTGGAGCCCAGTGATCAGAGAGACAGAGAGAGAGAAACAAAGTTACAAATAAACTCCTGAGCAGAGATAAGAGCTGGGAGGAGGGGCCCACACAAGGGAGGGGGATTAGTGAGGGAGAGGGACAGATCAGATTCAGGTGCTGGAGGAAGATTTCTGTAATTGTTGTCCATCACTAATCCCCCTCTCTGTGTTGGCCCCCCTGTGTGCTAGGGCCCCCTACAAGAGGGCTGGTGGTCCCCCCCCCCCCCTTATCAGCGGCCCTGCCTGCACCTAGCACTTTGCATAACCACTTATTGATATATATATTTTATTATATATTTTTTTGCACATAGCACCTGCACAGTTGATATTTATTGTCTATTACCTTCAGTAACATATCTGAGGGCATATCTCTGTTCTCCTTTTTATGAACTTTATTATTGAAATTATTGATCACTCATTTTTTCTGATCACCCAGCACGGGGTTATTGATTGGATTTATTCACCTATTTATTTATTTATTTATTGCAAGCATCTATTTATATATATATATGGTCATTTATTTTTGAATTGATTGTTGTAAACACATGGTTATTTATTTATGTATTGATTGTTGGAAACACACGTTGCACACATTTTTTAGCTTACTTTCTATTTCAGCCATAGCACTAAAAATATTTTCTCATCCTCCTACTTTACAATCATATAGAGTAGCGCCACAGCCCTTCTATATACCTATCTACCCATCATACTTCTCACCGGTGTGAGAAGTAATTGGGGCAGGCAACAACTCCACAAATTATAGTAATAACATTTTCCATTGCGCGGGACAATATTATTTCTCTAGATATGTTTTACCTGATCCAGTGCCCCTGCTCCAAACAATATGTGGGTAGGACCAAGAGAGAGTTGCATGTACGGCTATCAGAGCATGTTGGTAACATCAGGAGAGGCTTTAAGGGACATAATTTATCTAGGCATTATGATAGTCATCACGGCAGGAGCCTGATAGGGACCACTTTTTTGGCTATTGACAAGGTTATGCCCAATTGGAGTGGTACTGATATGGTGAGAGCCCTTTCTAGGCTTGAGACCAGATGGATTTTTAATTTAAAATCCTATGCCCCTTTTGTCCTTAAAATAGACTGGGACATCAATTGTTTTATTAAAAATGCCTGAGTTATTTTTTGTTCTTTTTTGTTCCAATTTATTTATTCTATTTTATTTATTTAATTTTTTTTTTTTTAATTGTATTATTATTATTATTTCTATTTGTGTTTTTGTATTGCTGTTATATTGATTGACTTATTGTAAGCCGTGACGTTCTATGTGGGCTTTATTTCGGTTTTCTTTGATCCTATTGAATTAGGCCTTATATGAAAAATCTCTGAATTCATTTATATAGGGGATTTTATTATAATTTATTTATATTCATTTGGTATCTGTTCTCTGGTGTTCATACACTAGGGGGCCTATTATGATATCGGGACATAAGTTTTCACAAGTATTTATGTATTTTTTTTAGATATTTTCATATTTGTGCTTGATTCTGATGTTTGGTCACTAGATGGCGTGTGCTTATTTGTATTATTTCCTGATTTCCCTTTAGTGTTCTTGTGGTTCCGTCTGTGTATATGGGATTGCGGTGTGGGCGACTTTGCCACTAGTCAAAATGGTGCCAGAGCCCTATTTATACACGCTTCCTGCAGTGCTGCCCCGTCTGTGACCAACCCCCGGAAGGCGTCATCTCTGACGAAACTAGTAGGGCGTGGTCAGTGATGGTGAGGGCATCACGCCCCTTGGCTTGCGATTGGAGGACATTTCTCCTCCCCCCTGGAAGCTAGGTCGGTGCCGGACGGAGCCCACGGGAACGCCATGGCGATGCCCCAGTATCCATACTTGATTGCTTTCTGACAACAGACATATCGTGAGTGTAATGGTTTTTAGTGTGATACCAATAAATGTAGTCTTTTAATGCAATATTGGAGTATTTCCTTCCTTTATACATGACCGATGATTGTCCTGCCTGTTGTCATCTGGAGTGTCTGGGGATTGTCTATTTTCTGAGGAATTGATCTGGAGTCCTTATACAGCTTCCTTTCTTGTATGTGATGAGATGCCTGCTTGGCCACTTATATTTGGTGGTCCTGTCATTTTTGTAAGGAGATCTCTATACCACTTGGGGTGTGAAGTGTGCTCATCCATCCTTTCAGTCACCCCTGTCTCTTTGCATGATCCTCTGGCTTCTTCTTATGGGAGTGCTGTTTCTTTGGACAGTTATTTATAATTTATAATTTACACAATGTATCTTTCTCATTGATTATATACATTTGGTATTTCAATGTTACTAATTTATTCTTTTATTGTCATATGGTTTTAGCGCTGCACTATTTGTATTAGTTTTGTTTTTTGGAACCTTGTATTTTTCCAAGTGTCAGCTGCTTCCCTCATTAGCGCAGTGTTTCTCATTTTGTTTTTATGTTTTTCATGAGACTGTAACCTACCAAAGTCTGAAAAGGCATTACATAAACTGCTCTTCAGGGTGTTCTTAATCTGCTGCTCCCACTGTGGAGAAGGGATGTGTTCTGAGACTTTCCTCTTGTAACAGTGGTCAAGGAGGGTTGCCAACCAATAGTGATCCTTCTCCTTGATGCCACATATTCTTGGGTCCTTTTGCACACTTTAAAGCATGAGGGAGCCCATGCATCAGAAGTTTGAGGAGGCATGAGAAGAAGACTCCTCGGGGTCACTGAGGATTACGGTATCTGGAACTGTCTCCTCCCAGCCACGCACTACTCCTAAGGGTTCTGGGGATTGAAAACCATCTGTTAAGGGTTGACGTATGTCTTCCCCTGCTTCAATGCATCCAAAACTGCCAGAATCCTGCTCCCCTCCTCGTTGTATGTTGTATGACGTCACAAGAATGGTGTCTGCATAACGCAGGCCTTGAGAGGAAAGAATATCCTCCACTTCCTCCCATTGCTCTGCCTTGAGTGCCCAGTCCATAATGTCACACAGAGTCTGCTCCACTGAAGCATGCATTGTCTCGGCTCACCATCCTTGTGGCCTCCTCAAATGGTGACAGTACAGTGCATGCATCCTTTATCAGCAGCCATTGGTGTGGGGAAAAAAAGCAGAGCCGGGTTGAGCCTGTCATTATGCCAAACTCGCACAGGTACTCATTGACGGCTGTCTGCTGAATATGTAGCCACTGCAGCATTGCCAAAGTCGAGTTCCGCCTTGTGGGTGTGTCAAAAATCAGGCGGTTTATGAGCAGTTGGAATTCCCACTGAATTTCAGCCCAACTGAGCACAGGCTGTGTATGACCGCTACAGACTCTTCTGGCCTGTTTTAGCAGATCTTCCAGCCCTGAGTACCTGCTTATAAAAAGGCTGTACCACCAAATTGAGGACATGGCATGGCACATGTGTCAACTTTCCCTGTCTATATTTTGGGTGTTCATCGAATCAGCTAACAGCCAATGTTCGGCCCGAACTTATGCCTAACTCTAGGGATGAGATTTGGGCTCAAACTCATATTTAAACTCATCTTTGACCTGAGCTCAACTTTTTTTCATTTTTTTGAACAGCCAAAAAAACGTAACCAACACCCCCCCATGAAATGAACCTCATCCGGTTCACTTTTACCTATCCAAACATGTACATATACTGCGGCAGGTCGGCTCTGTCCCGCGAAATGAAGTACCTTTACGCTGCTTCTCGGGACTGCTAGCGGGGGGGGGGGGGGGGGTGTGTGTGCACGCACCCATTCACCACAAGGGAAACCAATTAATGGGTCCGGCGGTCGTGATTAGGGTTGAGCGGACACCTAGATGTCCGTGTTCGACGGGTTCGGCCGAACTTTAAAAAAAAGTCCGGGTCCGTGTCCCGGACTTTTACCGAACTTTTCCCGGACACCGAACCCCATTGAAGTCAATGGGGACCCGAACTTTCAGGCACTAAAATGGCTCTAAAACACCAATGGAAAGGGCTAGAGTGCTGCAAATGGCAGCAAAACGTAGTTAAGAGCATGGCAAGTGCTCTGCAAACAAATGTGGATAGGGAAATAACTTAAAACAACAAAAAAAAAAAAAACAGAAAAATAAAACAATGTTCTTCATCTCTGAAGGACGAGGCCCATATGGAGTAGGAGGGAGGTTGAGGTGGTGGTGGATGTGGCGGTGTCATAGGCGTGCGCACAGGGTGTGCCGGGTGTGCCTGGACACACCCTAATCACCTAGGGCACATAGCATTATCGCTCTGTTTGCCAGTGAGGAGATGGGAAAGATCTCCCTCGGACCTGCTCTGCTCTATTTCTCTTTGCCAGCAGGGAGAGTAATGTATCGGGGCCATGAACATGTAGGCAAACACATGCATGTGTATTTCAACTTTGGGGTGCACACCCTAATGCAATAGGCTGCGCACACCTATGGGCGGTGTAGGTGGAAGCGGCGGTGGAGGAGGACCAGGGCCGGATTAAGAGCATCATGGTCTTGGTGCTGAGGATTTTGAAGGGCCTTAAGGGCCGTGCCTTGGCATGCACCCAGAGGAGGAAGGGTGCAGCCATGCATGCCTAATTCAACATGGGATGCTGTCTCTGAAGCCCATGAACACATCCATGCATCGGCAACTGTCCCTCCTTGTCCGGCCTTCGCGCTGTGTGGGGAGGTTCTGAGGGTGCTGCCTGGGGAAGCGAGCATAGAAGCCAGACTTCTGTGTTTACAAGTGACAGAAGAGCGGTAACAATGAATATGGCCAACCCAGGGCCTATATAAAAGGTAGGGGCCTGGAGCTGCAGCTCCAATAGCCCCTACGTTAATGTGGCCCTGAGGAGGAGGACGAGGTAGCCAACACTGCTTCTTTTCACAAATTTTAAATGAGGGTACACCCCAAAAGAGTGAGAAAGAGCAAAAATGGAACAATGGGTGGGTAAGGTCGGTATCCATTGCTATTCTGCACAAGGTACGGAAAAGTCCCGTGGGATCCATGCCTGGTTCATTTTAATGAACGTGAGCTTGTCCACATTGTCTCTGGACAGGCGGCTGCGCTTGTCTGTTATAACGCCCCCAGCCGTGCTAAATACCCGTTCAGATAATACACTGGCTGCAGGGCACACCAGCACCTCCAAGGCGTAAAGGGCAAGCTCAGGCCATGTGCCCAATTTGGAGACCCAGAAGTTGAAGGGGGCAGACCCATCATTCACTACATGTAGGCGTGTGCACACATACTGCTCCACCATGTTGGTAAAATGCTGCCTCCTGCTAAGACGTTCCATCTGAGCTGCTGGTGCTGCTGTTTGTTGTGACGTGCTGACAAAGCTTTTCCACATTTCGGCCATGCTAACCCTGCCTTCTGAGGTGCTGGCGGTGCCCTGGTTGCGTTGGCGACCTCCTCCTCCTCCTCCTCCTCCTCCTCTGCCTTGTGCTTCCACTGTGGCCCCGCTGTCAGATGGGAATGCCAGCAGCATGGCGTCTACCAGCGTGCGCTTGTACTCGCGCATCTTGCAATCGCGCTCTAGTGAGTGAATTAAGGACGGTACGTTGTCCTTGTAACGAGGATCCAGCAGCGTGGCCACCCAGTAATCAGCACAGAATGTGGGCAACTCGGCGGTCGTTGTGGAGACACTGCAGCATGTAATCGCTCATGTGTGCCAGGCTGCCCAGAGGCAACGAAAGGCTGTCCTCTGTGGGAGGTGTATCGTCCGTGTCCTCTGTATCCCCCCAGCCACGCACCAGTGATGGCCATGAGCTGGCCTAGGTGCCACCCTGCTGTGAACATGGTTCCATCTCCTCCTCCAGCTCCTCCTCCTCCTCATCCTCCTCATCCTCCAGAACTGTGCCCCTGCTGGACAATTGTGTCCCTGGCGTTTGTGTGTGCAGGAACCCACCCTCGGAGCCCCTTGCGAATGACTGCCCTGAAAGCCTTGGAAATGTTACCTCTTCATCCTCCTCCTCCTCCTCATCCTGTGCCACATCCTCTTCCATCATCGCCCGAATTGTTTTTTCAAGGAGGCATAGAAGTGGGATAGTTAAGCTGAGAACGGCGTCATCGGCACTGGCCATGTTGGTGGAGTACTCAAAACAGCGCAACAAGGCACACAGGTCTCGCATGGAGGCCCAGTTATTGGTGGTGAAGTGGTGCTGTTCCGCAGAGCGACTCATGCGTGCGTGCTGCAGCTGAAACTCCACTATGGCCTGCTGCTGCTCGCACAGTCTTTCCAGCATGTGAATGGTAGAGTTCCACCTTGTGGGCACGTCACATATGAGGCGGTGAGCGGGAAGGCCGAAGTTACGCTGCAGCGCTGCCAGGCGAGCAGCAGCAGGGTGAGAACGCCGAAAGTGCGCACAAACGGCCCGCACTTTCTGCAGCAGCTCTGACATATAGGGGTAGTTTTTAAGGAACCTCTGCACCACCAAATTCAGCACATGCGCCAGGCAAGGGATGTGCGTCAAACCGGCTAGGCCCAGAGCTGCTATGAGATTTCGCCCGTTATCGCACACCACCAGGCCGGGCTTGAGGCTCGCTGGCAGCAACCACTCATTTGTCTGCTGTTCCATGCTCCTCCACAACTCCTGCGCGGTGTGTGGTTTGTCCCCCAAACAGGCAAGTTGTAAAACTGCCTGCTGTCGTTTACCCCTGGCCGTGCTGAAGTTGGTGGTGAAGGTGTTACGCTGTCCGGATGAGGAGGCGGTAGAGGATGAGGAAGCGGAGTAGGAGGAGTTAGGAACAGGAGGCAAACTGAAGCGCCCTGCAATCCTCGGTGGTGGAAGGACATGCGCCAAATTGCTATCCGCCTCAGGCCCATCCGCCACTGCATTTACCCAGTGTGCCGTTAGGGAGATATAACGCCCCTGACCGTGCTTACTGGTCCACGTATCGGTAGTTAGGTGGACCTTGGCACAGATGGCGTTGCGCAGTGCACACCTGATTTTTTCCCCCACTTGGTTGTGCAGGGAAGGGATGGCTTGCCTGGAAAAGTAGTGGCGGCTGGGCACGACGTACTGTGGGACAGCCACCGACATAAGGTTTTTAAAACTGTGCGTCTCCACCAGACGGAATGACAGCATTTCAAAGGCCAATAATTTTGAAATGCTGGCATTCAGGGCCAGGGATCGCGGGTGGGTAGGGGGGTACTTCCTCTTCCTCTCAAGTGTTTGGGAGATGGAAATCTGAACGCTTCCACGGGACATTGTGGAGATGGTTGTTGGTGACCCAGGTGGTGGTGTTGCTGACAGATCGTCTGTTTGCGGGGTGGCAGGTGCCGGTATCACTACAGATGTGGCTGGAGCGGCCGAGACTGCAGCAGAAGAGGAAGCAGGATGAGCCAGAGACGTTTCTTGGTTTTGAAGGTGTGTACTCCACTGCAGCTCGTGCTTTGCACTTAGATGCCTGATCATGCAGGTTGTGCTCAGGTTGAGAAGGTTTATGCCTCGCTTCAAGCTCTGATTGCACAGGGTGCAAACCACTCGTGTCCTGTCATCAGCACATTTTCTTCCACGCTAGAGAACTCCTTTGAGCTGACTTTGGTGCGCTCGTTCCCTTGCTGCGTTGGGCAGTAGCGGGCGTAGTGTCTAGGGCACGGCCGCTCCGCTTCTGCACCCTGCTCCCTCTTCTGCTGTGCTGGTGGCTCTGTGCGACCACCGCCTCTTCCTCCAAACTACTCAGGTCACCTGCATGACCTTCATTCCATGTGGGGTCGAGGACCTCATCGTCCTCCACATCATCTTCCACCCAGTCTTCACCCCTGCCCTCCTTGTCGGTCTCCACAATGCTGAGCGCCGCAGCAGTTGGCACCTGCGTTTCGTCATCATCGGAGACGTGCTGCGATGGTCCTTGCATGTACTCATCTTGAGAAATAAGTGGTTGGGCATCGCTGCACTCAATCTCTTCCACTTCTGGGGCAGGGCTAGGTGGATGGCCCTGGGAAACCCTGCTGACAGAGTCCTCAAAAAGAAGAGACTGCTGTATGGCTTGGGGCTCAGACTGCTTGCCTGATTTGCAAGGGGGTGAGGTGAAAGACGGTTGGACATCGGCTGCAGGTGCCAACTGTGACCTTTCTGCAGTAGACTGGGTGGGAGACAATGTGAAGGAACTGGAGGCACTGTCAGCAAACCAATCTACTATCGCCTCCACTTGTTCTGGCCTCATCACTTCTAGAGGCGTATGATGCCCTACCAAATACTGCTGCAGGTTCTGTCGCCTACTCACACTTGAGGAAGGTGTTTCACTTGTGCGTGTAGCTGGCACAGATCGACCACGTCCTCTCCTTGCAACAGGAGCTCTACCAGCAGCACCACGACCCAGGCCACGGCCCTTATTTGACGATCCCCTCATATTTCTGTAATTTAAGATCTTGCCCTAGAAAGGTTTTTATTGAATAGCGGAATAGGAAATATGATCCAAAAAAGTGTATGTATCTCGCACGTACACAACCACACTAGGCCCCAATTACTATTGTTTGTACACCTAAAAGGATGGATGAGGAGTAGGAGGAGTATGGAACAGGCAGCACCCTCAAATCTTCAGAAGTATGAGATGAACCCCAAAAACTTGGAAAGGTGGATCTCACACGTACCGACACAGACTATCACGCAATTTAATTGATCCCCAAAGGTTTTAATTGAATAGCGGAATAGAAAATATGATAAAAAAAAAAGTGTATGTATCTCACACGTACACCACCACACTAGGCCCCAATTACTATTGTTTGTACCCCTAAAAGGATGGATGAGGAGTAGGAGGAGTATGGAACAGGCAGCACCCTCAAATCTTCAGAAGTATGAGATGAACCTCAAAAACTTGGAAAGGTGGATCTCACACGTACCGACACAGACTATCACGCAATTTAATTGTTTATACCCAAATGTTTTAATTAAATAGCGGAATAGAAAATATGATAAAAAAAAAAAGTGTATGTATCTCACACCTACACAACCACACTAGGCCCCAATTACTATTGTTTGTACCCCTAAAAGGATGGTTGAGGAGTAGGAGGAGGAGTATGGAACAGGCAGCACCCTCAAATCTTCAGAAGTATGAGATTGTGTTCACTGTACCCCACAAAGATTGTGTTCACTGCACCCCACAAAGATTGTGTTCACTGCACCCTAAAAGGATTTTGTTCACTGCACCCCAAAAAGGATGTTGTTCACTGCACCCCAAAAAGGATGTTGTTCACTGCACCCCAAAAAGGATTTTGTTCACTGCACCCCAAAAAGATTGTGTTCACTTCACCCCACAAAGATTGTGTTCACTGTACCCCACAAAGATTGTGTTCACTGCACCCTAAAAGGATTTTGTTCACTGCACCCCACAAAGATTGTGTTCACTGCACCCCAAAAGGATTTTGTTCACTGAACCCCACAAAGATTGTGTTCACTGCACCCTAAAAGGATTTTGTTCACTGCACCCCAAAAAGGATGTTGTTCACTGCACCCCAAAAAGGATTTTGTTCACTGCACCCCAAAAAGGATGTTGTTCACTGCACCCCAAAAAGGATTTTGTTCACTGCACCCCACAAAGATTGTGTTCACTGTACCCCACAAAGATTGTGTTCACTGCACCCTAAAAGGATTTTGTTCACTGCACCCCACAAAGATTGTGTTCACTGCACCCCAAAAGGATTTTGTTCACTGTACCCCACAAAGATTGTGTTCACTGCACCCTAAAAGGATTTTGTTCACTGCACCCCAAAAAGGATGTTGTTCACTGCACCCCAAAAAGGATTTTGTTCACTGCACCCCAAAAAGGATGTTGTTCACTGCACCCCACAAAGATTGTGTTCACTGCACCCCACAAAGATTGTGTTCACTGCACCCCACAAAGATTGTGTTCACTGTACCCCACAAAGATTGTGTTCACTGCACCCTAAAAGGATTTTGTTCACTGCACCCCAAAAAGGATGTTGTTCACTGCACCCCAAAAAGGATGTTGTTCACTGCACCCCAAAAAGGATTTTGTTCACTGCACCCCAAAAAGATTGTGTTCACTTCACCCCACAAAGATTGTGTTCACTGTTCCCCACAAAGATTGTGTTCACTGCACCCTAAAAGGATTTTGTTCACTGCACCCCACAAAGATTGTGTTCACTGCACCCCAAAAGGATTTTGTTCACTGAACCCCACAAAGATTGTGTTCACTGCACCCTAAAAGGATTTTGTTCACTGCACCCCAAAAAGGATGTTGTTCACTGCACCCCAAAAAGGATTTTGTTCACTGCACCCCAAAAAGGATGTTGTTCACTGCACCCCAAAAAGGATTTTGTTCACTGCACCCCACAAAGATTGTGTTCACTGTACCCCACAAAGATTGTGTTCACTGCACCCTAAAAGGATTTTGTTCACTGCACCCCACAAAGATTGTGTTCACTGCACCCCAAAAGGATTTTGTTCACTGTACCCCACAAAGATTGTGTTCACTGCACCCTAAAAGGATTTTGTTCACTGCACCCCAAAAAGGATGTTGTTCACTGCACCCCAAAAAGGATTTTGTTCACTGCACCCCAAAAAGGATGTTGTTCACTGCACCCCACAAAGATTGTGTTCACTGCACCCCACAAAGATTGTGTTCACTGTACCCCACAAAGATTGTGTTCACTGCACCCTAAAAGGATTTTGTTCACTGCACCCCCCAAAGATTGTGTTCACTGCACCCCACAAAGATTCTGTTCACTGCACCCTAAAAGGATTTTGTTCACTGCACCCCACAAAGATTGTGTTCACTGTACCCCACAAAGATTGTGTTCACTGCACCCTAAAAGGATGTTGTTCACTGCACCCCAAAAAGGATTTTGTTCACTGCACCCCAAAAAGGATTTTGTTCACTGCACCCCACAAAGATTGTGTTCACTGCACCCCAAAATGATTTTGTTCACTGCACCCCCCAAAGATTGGGTTCACTGCACCCCACAAAGATTCTGTTCACTGCACCCTAAAAGGATTTTGTTCACTGCACCCTAAAAAGATTGTGTTCACTGTACCCCACAAAGATTGTGTTCACTGCACCCTAAAAGGATGTTGTTCACTGCACCCCAAAAAGGATGTTGTTCACTGCACCCTAAAAGGATTTTGTTCACTGCACCCCAAAAAGATTTTGTTCACTGCACCCCAAAAAGGACGTTGTTCACTGCACCCCAAAAAGATTGTGTTCACTGCAGCCCAAAAAGATTGTGTTCACTGCAGCTCACACACAGAAAAATGGATGTGGATCACTGACACCTGCCTATCTCCTATCCCACACCACACAGCAATATCGATTGTAGTTTGTAGAACACAGTTTCCCTAAAATTCAGCAGCAGCCTCTCCCTAACAGGATTGAGAAGAGATCGTAGATCAGGATTGAGTGCAGAGTCACCCCACCCCCCACACAGCAATATCGATTGTAGTTTGTAGAAGACACTGACCCTATAATTCAGCAGACTTTATCCCTAAAATGCCTACAACTCGCCCTGCCTAAACACTCCGACCTGTCCCTCAATTCTATCCGGACACCAATTCATTTTCCCTGCCTGTCTTTCCCTAATCAGCAGCCAGCACGTTGATGTGTGCTCTGTCCCTGATCTAAGCAGCAGAATGACGCCGCTGCGGCTGCCTCGAACTTATAAAGACTTGGTCACATGCTTCAGACGGCCAATCACAGCTACTGAGACATTTGCAGGCATGGCTGGGATGGCTTAAGGCACACCAGTTAAACGATTGTTGATCGGCTGTTGAAAGCCCGCCATGAAAAGCGCGCCAAAAATGCAAAACCCGGAAATAAAATGACCGAACACGGATTTTTACCCGAACATACAGTAAAGTGTCCGTGTCCGTGTTCGGGTAACAAAAATCCAATTATTCGGTACGAACACGAATAATACAGTCCGTGTTCGCTCAACACTAGTCGTGATTGCTGGCGGGCACCCAGGATCGCTCCCCGTGAAGAGTAAACACGGCAGGCAGCTGTTCTGTTAGTAATGAACACAGGGATCCTCTTATTTAGGAACACGGGTCTCTGTGTTCATGCAGCAAGTTCATCCTCCACCATAGTTAGAAAGCACCCCCTAGGGACACACTTAACCTTTTGGTGTTAACCCCTTCCCTGCCAGTGTCATTATTACAGTTACTGTAGTAATGTCACTGGTCACACCAAAAGTGTCAAAAATGTCAGTTAGGGGTCCGATCTGTCCGCCGCTAAAAAAAAAAAAACATCGCAGATCGCCGCCATTACTAGTAAAAAAAAAAAAATTAAATAAATAAAAATGACATACATTTTTCCCCCAGTTGGTAGACTCGATAACTTTTGCGCAAACCAATCAGTATACACTTATTGGGTTTTTTTTTTTTTTACCATAAATATGTAGCAGAATACAAATTGGACTAAAATGGATGAAAAAAATTTGATTTTTACATTTTTTTTTTATTGGGAATGTTATATAGCAGAAAGTGAAAAATATTGATTTTCTTTTTTTCAGAATTGTTGCTCTTTTTTTGTTTATAGCTCAAAAAATAAAAATCGCACAAGTGATCAAATACCACCAAAAGAAAGCTCTGTTTGTGGGGGGAAAAAAACATCATTTTTTTGGGTACAGCGTCGCATGACCGCACAATTTTTAGTTAAAGTAACGCAAATATGGCCGAATCGCAAAAAATGGCCTGGTCATTAAGGGGGCAAATCCTTCCGGTGCAGAAGTGGTTAAACACGTTAGAAATTAACATTACAGAGCCAAGAAAGATTCTAGAAGATATTTATGGCATCATCCCGGTATCATTTTTTAGAGCCAGCGGTCAGCTTTCAGGTGGTAATGGCCGATGTGGTTCGGGGAGCCGCTCGATCGTTACCCCAACGAGCGGGAGGGGACAGGACGCCCCCCCTCCCACCGCCTTCCGTGACTCTGCCCGATCTCCCGTCCCACCGGGAGACCCGAGCAACCAGCCGGCGCGTCCACCAGCTGGTTGGAGTCCTGAACAAAGCCGGATTCGGCTTCAATCGGGTCTCTGATGATGTAACCCGAAAGCGGCGTCCATGACGTCACGTCTGGGTTGCTCGACGGCTAAAAGTGACTGTTGAATACATTGAAGTGCAGTGGAAATGTTTTGGGATCTTTTAGACCCCTGATCCCTCCATAAAGAGTACCTGTCACTGCCTATTACTGTCACATTCCCCCCCCCCCGATCCCTCCATAAAGAGTACCTGTCACTGCCTATTACTGTCACATTCCCCCCCCCCCGATCCCTCCATAAAGAGTACCTGTCACTGCCTATTACTGTCACATCCCCCCCCCCCCGATCCCTCCATAAAGAGTACCTGTCACTGCCTATTACTGTCACATTCCCCCCCCCCCGATCCCTCCATAAAGAGTACCTGTCACTGCCTATTACTGTCACATTCCCCCCCCCCCCGATCCCTCCATAAAGAGTACCTGTCACTGCCTATTACTGTCACATTCCCCCCGATCCCTCCAAAAAGAGTACCTGTCACTCCTATTACTGTCACATTCCCCCCCGATCCCTCCATAAAGAGTACCTGTCACTCCTATTACTGTCACATTCCCCCAGATCCCTCCATAAAGAGTACCTGTCACTGCTATTACTGTCACATTCCCCCAGATCCCTCCATAAAGAGTACCTGTCACTGCCTATTACTGTCACATTCCCCCCGATCCCTCCATAAAGAGTACCTGTCACTGCCTATTACTGTCACAAGGGATGTTTACATTGCTTGTGACAGCAATAAAAGTGATCAAGTATTTATTTATTTTTAAACTGTTCCAAATTTTAAAAAAATAAATAGGAAAAAAATAATAATAATTTAAACCGCCCCCGTCGCTGTGAGCACGAAAGAAAACGTATACGGAAGTCACAGCGGCAAATTAAATCGCTGTTTAAACTACACATGTGAGGTATCGCCGTGATCGCCAAAGCAAGAGCAATAATTTAAAAAAAGATCTACTCTGTAACTCTAAACTGGTAACCGTTAAAATGTTTTAAAGCGTCGCCTATGAAGATCTTTATTGACCATAGTTTGTCGCCATTCCGCGGGTGTGCGCAATTTTAAAACGTAACATGTTGGGTATCTATTTACTCGGCATGACATCATCTTTCACAATATACAAAAAAAAATGGGCTAACTTTACTGTTTAGTTTAGTTTAGAGGCCCATGGTGCAGCAACTCGGCCCCCTTCCCACTCTCCCTCTTCCTGGTCTCCTCCGGACCCCCATTCCAGGCTGAAGCTCTGCTCTAGGTACTCTCTACTCACTGGCCGAATATGGGTTCCCTACCTGGCTACCGGGGGGGATGAGGGGAGCTGGGACAGCTTGGTCGGGGGCCACCAGGGGAGGAGAGTCTCCAGTGTGGCACAGAACTGGCTCAGACACAGCTTACACCATCTATGCTGGGCGGGAGACCTGCACTCTGTCCTGGTCTTCAACCCACACTCAGTAGGTCAGGGGTGGGGACTTTTTACTTCCTATCACCAGGAATCCTTTAGGCATGTCTGTGGCAGAAGCAGTGCAGCCTTTTTGTGGGGCATCAGAGTGGCATGGGGGGCAATTGCCTCCCTGCCCCAGTCCTCCCCTGAATCTGGGGGTGTCATAACGTTGTATTGACACCCCCAGCAGTTCACATATGGCAGTGTGAACTGACCTGCGAGTCGGGTGTGATGCGGGAACCAACAGTGGATTTGCAGGGTTCCCGCATCGCACCAATGTGAACTGGCACTAAGTGTCATTTCTATCTGCTGTCTCCTTCCTCTGCATGAGTCACTGCTGACAAGATTCCTGTCACCAAAAAGAAAAAAGGTGACAGGAGAGGAGCCTCTAATACACAGCCTGTGATTGACAGTCTCAGTTCTGTTCCTGTTAGCTGGGTGAAGGGGGAGGGGGTGTCTCTCTTACCTCCAATCAGCTCTCAGATCTCAGATCTCTCCTCACCAAGCTCTGGAGAGTGTAACTTCAGCTCCCCACCCCCAGACCTGTGAGGTCCAGTGTAAATTCTGGACTTTAAAAGGATGTAGAGAAGAGAGGGCTGCAGATAAACATGTACAACTTCTGTAGGAGGATTTGTTTCATCTCTGTGTAAAATTTGAGGCCAGTCACTTCACTGGGTATATGGAAGGGTTTACAACAACTTTAAAGTGAAAGTTTCATTAACTTTATGAATGTTATGGAGAGGATGGAATTAAGAGCTCAAGTTACAAAGTTACAATGTTGCAGTTTGATCATTTGGAGGGAGGAGACTGAGGAAATGCTTCCTCCTGCCTGAGGCAAACCGATAACGGCATCTTAACCTAAGCAAAGTCACTGACTGGAGCTCAAGGATGGCTTGTTTATGATAAATGTGGAACTTTAGGGGCAAACACATGTATTCTGTTGCTGTACATTGTAGGAACTGATTCATGCAGACTTGTAGGGCTATGACAGGTCAACTTTAAATATAATGTGTATATAGTAGTAGCAAAATAATATTAAACAGCAAACAGTAAACAGCGCATACTCAGACTGGTCTGGGGTGGTAAGTGGGGTCCCCCAAGGCTCAGTCCTGGGACCAACCTTGTTCAATTTATTCATAAATAGCATTGAGGACGGGATCAGTAGTTCTATATCAGTTTTTGCAGATGACACAAAATTGGCCAGGGCAATAACTGCACAGCATGAAGCAGATATCCTACAGAATGACCTGGACAAAATAACGGAGTGGGCAACGACATGGCAAATGAGGTTTAACGTGGAGAAGTGTAAGGTTAAAAACACAATACATGTTAGGAGGGGAACCCTTGGGGGAATCAAAAATGGAGAAAGATCTGGGAGTCTTGGTTGATGATAGACTAGGCAATAGCATGCAATGTCAAGCGGCTGCTGCCAAAGCCAGCAGAATATTAGCATGCATAAAGAAAGGGATGTATTCCAGAGATAAGACTATAATCCTTCCACTTTATAAAACTCTGGTCCGACCGCATCTGGAGTATTCTGTCCAGTTCTGGTCGCCAGTCCTCAGGAGAGATGTGTTGGAGCTGGAGAGGGTCCAGAGAAGGGCAACTAAATTAATTAGGGGATTGGAGGACCTTAATTATGAAGAGCGTCTGCAATCGCTTAATTTATTCTCCCTGGAGAAGAGACACCTGAGAGGGGACATGATAGCAATTTATAAATATCTCAATGGTGATCTCGGCATAGAAAAAAAGCTATTCAGTCGTAGGGAGTGCTTGAGGACTCGAGGGCATACAATGCGATTAGAGGAGAAGCGTTTTAACCTCAGGCAACGTGGGGGGATCTTTACTGTTAGAGCTACAAGATTGTGGAATTCTCTACCACAAGAGGTGGTTTCTGCGGGAAGTGTGGTGGCTTTTAAAAGACTCTTAGACGTACATCTCAAGGATCAGAACATTCAGGGCTATGTGAGATGATTACAGCCACACACACCTACACAGGTTGAACTGGATGGACTATTGTCTTTATTCAACCTCACCTACTATGTAAAATAGAGTTGGACATAAATTAGGATCTGAGTGCATTTCTGGCAGGATCAACAGGTATAGTTCGGTACTTGCAGGGTCTTTAAAAGGATAAAACATAAGAAAATGTGCACACATTGCAGAGATGTCCTTCATATGTCTTATTTCTTGACATTCCATTTACCCACAGTGATATCTTCTGCCCAGTCCAACAATAACTTACTAACAAATACAAACTCTACCGGAAATGTTGGAGATCTCTCCTTCCGGACACGAGACGCACTCATAGCAGCATTTATGCATTGAAGATCCAAACTTTTTTCTGCTGCCAGGTAAACAGGGATCTGAGCACCGAGATACCGGAATCTGAAATCACAGAATATTATTATTATTATTATTATTATTATTATGTTTTTTTTTTTTTTAAGGTCCACTATATCTCATGAAGCTATACACACGAGGTGCTACAAATACAAATGAGTTCACTGTGAATTCTTCAGGTTTAGGATCCATTCATGGGGCAGCATTTCGGGGTTTTCATTTATTTGGGGTGTTTATTGGTTTCTATTGCATGCTGATAGGGCCTCTATTTTAGGTTAAACTACTTTTTTGGTGCAATGCTTCTCTTTAACTACCTCCCACCCGGCCACTGCACATATACGGCTGAATGGGAGCTTCCTCCCTCTGACTGGACGTTCCTGAAGGTCCTTCAGAAGGAGAGAAATCGCGAGGCCGCGTGTCCACGCAGCTGCGCGATCCTGGTGTGCCTGTGTCCCCCAGACATAGCGCAACACTGCTCTGCAGGAGGGCTCTGTGATTGCCCCCCCCCCTAATCACATGACGGCTGTGTCCAATCACTGCCGTCATGTACAGTGTCGAAATTGGCTAGAGGATAGGCAAGTTAAACAACAATGGGAACAGGGACACCCTTGACATGAACCACGCTGTAGGAGAATTACGGAGGGAAATTCTCCTTCTAAGTACAACTTAGTAAATGATAGGGAGTACATAGATCGAATAAAATGAATAAAGCGTTCTCTTAAGCCAAAATGAGGTAGAACCTGAAATAACAACTTCCACGGAATCCTATCAATGGCTCCCGAATTTGGGGAAAAATCCACCAATCTATAGTTCTCAAGTACAGTAATAACCTTTCCCACATTAATCATTATCAATCACCCAACCACAAACCCCTACTTTTCCAGGATCAGGACTAGAGTTGGGCCGATCGCCCCCTGGTTCGGTTCACACCAGAACTTCCGAACAGGGAAAAAGTTGGGCCCTGAACCGTGAACTCCATTGAAATCTATGGGACCTGAACATGAAAAATCAAAAGACCCCATTTTGAAGGCTTATATGGAAGTTATTGGCCATAAAAAAGGTATGGGGGCCTGGGTTCTGCCTTGGGGGATATTTATCAATGCAAAAACATTTTTAAAAAATCATTGTTTTTATAGGAGCAGTGATTTTAATGATGCTTAAAGCGAAACAATAAAAATGGCGGTCCCCTTAGGCTGTTAACAAAGGTGTTGTAGAGTATTTGATCCGGAAAAATAAACTATAACACTAGCAGCGCTAATAAAAGGTCCATTGAATAAACCAGTGTCCTTAATGACTCATAAAACATATGTAGTGCAGTCCATGCAGTAGGCACAATTCACCAGGGTAGGGGAGTGAAGGGTCTTGACTGTTCCTCCAAAAATGACACCACACTCTAGTGCTCCCCCCCTTTAGATGAAACACTCACCAGAAACTGGTGAATGTAGAGCCTTAAATCCACCAATCAACAGGTGTACTGATCACTGCTGGGCTGCTCCAAAATCCTCCTTCCTCCAGAATTCCTCCGCTCAAAGTTCATGCAATTGAACAAAGTGGGGGCAACAATAGTGTAATTCTGCAAACTTTTATTAAAACTACACACAGTAAAGCCCCTCTCCCCTCAAGATATCTACTTACAGGAGGGTAATGGAGTGAAGGCATAAAGGATCAAAATATGCACACTGGATGACCGATTCGAAACTTTCCTGCAATCCCATAGGAATCCCGAATGGTGTCCTGTGCGAAATATTCTGCGACCGCGCACATCAGCTCTTAGAAGAATATTTCGCACAGGACACCATTCGGGATTCCTATGGGATTGCAGGAAAGTTTCGAATCAGTCATCCAGTGTGCATATTTTGATCCTTTTGATCCTTTATGCCTTCACTCCATTACCCTCCTGTAAGTAGATATCTTGAGGGGAGAGGGGCTTTACTGTGTGTAGTTTTAATAAAAGTTTGCAGAATTACACTATTGTTGCCCCCACTTTGTTCAATTGCATGAACTTTGAGCGGAGGAATTCTGGAGGAAGGAGGAGTTTGGTACAGCCCAGCAGTGATCAGTACACCTGTTGATTGGTGGATTTAAGGCTCTACATTCACCAGTTTCTGGTGAGTGTTTCATCTAAAGGGGGGGAGCACTAGAGTGTGGTGTCATTTTTGGAGGAACAGTCAAGACCCTTCACTCCCCTACCCTGGTGAATTGTGCCTACTGCATGGACTGCACTACATATGTTTTATGAGTCATTAAGGACACTGGTTTATTCAATGGACCTTTTATTAGCGCTGCTAGTGTTATAGTTTATTTTTCCGGATCAAATACTCTACAACACCTTTGTTAACAGTTCTTTTTGTATAGTAGCTGCTTTGAGACTTTGTGTCTTCATAGCTCCGTGTTGTTATCTACTTTGTTCTTTTGTGCGCGGGGTGAGCCACTTTATGAGACCTGTTTTTGGTCACCCATATTTTGACTCCTTTGTTTGCAGGTCCCCTTAGGCTGCCTGTAAAGTGGTGCATATGTAGCAGGTATAGAACCTGCTGCAGAAAAACTGACATTTATAAAGAAAAAAAAATGAGTGAAATCATTTAAATTGACTCGCAATTGCCAGTGTGCAATATATATAAAAAAAGAAAGAAACTGCAACATTTTTTAAAAAATAATGTGGGCCCCCCCCCCTCCCAAATCCATACAAGACCCTTATCTGAGCATGCAGACTGGCAGCCTGACAGCCTAGTAGCCTGGCAGGCCATACCAGGCCACATGCCCTCAACATGGGGGAGTGGGTAAAGGACCTGTACTGGGTGGCAACGTACTTAGACCCCCAGTACAAACAAAACATGGTGGAAATGTTACCACCATCACAGAGGGCTGTCAGAATGCAGCACTTCCAGGCCTTGCTTCGGGATATGCTGCATTCTGCTTTTCCGTGCGCTGACAGAGGAATTTCCACTCACAGAGAGACAGTTGCGGGTAGCAATCCAACAGCGCCTGCAAGAAGAGGGCATTTTGAAGATGTGTTGGTCACTTCAGATATGAGATCCTTCTTTCAGCTGACCCATCCACAGCTGAGTTCCGGATCCAGCATCAGGGAACGCCTAGACAGACAGGTGTCCGATTACATCGGGTTAATGGCCGATGTGGACACTCTGAGGAGTGATGAACCCCTGGACTACTGGGTGGGCAGGCTTGACCTCTGGCCAGAGCTTGCACAATTTGCAATGGAACTGTTGGCTTGCCCCCCGTCCAGTGTCCTGTCCGAAAGGACGTTCAGCGCAGCAGGGGGGATTGCGACCGATAAGCGCACTTGCCTAGCTCACGACAGTGTAGACTACCTCAAATTTATAAAAATTAATGAGGTATGGATCTCAGAGGAATTCAGCACATGTGGCCATTGACCAGTAGACCATGTTTCATTCAAATTCCTCATGACAGCCAACAAATATCCGCCACCACCCATAACAATTCATGGTCCTTGTCTTAGCTAAATACAGTGCCTTTTATGTCCGTTGAATGCCTAATTTTTGGGGCCTGTAATGGCCGACACTTATTTATCCTGTGAATGCCGAATGTACCTCCAGCCACAGAATACCAAGTTCTTTGCTGTCAGGTGAACGCCTGTGGGCTAATTTTTTGGGCCTGTACTGGCCGACACTTCTGTATCCTATAAATGCCTAATGTACCTCCAGCCACAGAATACCAAGTTCTTTGCTGTCAGGTGAACGCCTGTTGGCTAATTTTAAGAGCCTGTACTGGCCAACACTTACTTCTTTATCCTGTGAATGCCTCATTTTTCAGACAGGAATGGAAAAGCAATGGGTCTGTAAATGTTCCGCCAAATTGTGGAATGGATGCGGACCCATTTTACAGACATGTGAATGGACCCTATATGTATTTGACATGTATTTACCGGCTGCTGTCAGTTATGGCTGGAAAAAAAAAAAAGAAAACACTTTTTGGCTAAAAAAAAAAAATTATGGCAACTTTTCCAATAGCAATAATTCTGGTATGTCAGTGTCCATGTTGTGGGACTATGTGTGCACAGCTAGTAAGTATTCTGTGGCTGCAAATATGACCTGGAGGTTTTTAATGTTTGCCTGGCATTAAAGTGAATGGGGTCCACTGCGAACTTGCGGTTCGCGAACATTTGAGAAAGTTTGCGGATGGCGTTCGCAAACCGCCCCGTCCGATTTTCGTCCATCACTACTGATATGTTGCTCAGCAAATTTGTGATACGTGAGGAGATTGAGGGGGTGCATTGAGGAGTCAAGAGATAGATCTGGTTTTTGGCAGAATAGAGATGGCATTGGAAGCCATGGGAGGTTATTAACTGGCCCAGTTAAGAGGTATAGAGAGAGAATAAGAGGGGCCCAAGGATGGAGCCTTGGAACACCCCAACAGAAAGAGGAAGAGGTGCGGAGGAGATGATGGAAAGAGCAGAGTCACGGAGGCCGAGGGAGTGGAGTTTATTGAGGAAGAATGGGTGGTCAACTGTGTCAAAGGCAGCAGAAAGGTCCAAAAGTATGAGTATGGAGTACCGGCTGTTGATTTTAGCATTTAGTAGGTCATTGGTGAGTTTTAGTAGGGCAGTTTCAGTAGAATGTTGTAGGCGGAAGCCGGACTGTAGGAGATTGAGAAGATTGTTGTCAGTGAGGTAGCAACTCATAAGGTTGTGGACACAGCGTTTAAGAAGCTTAGAGGCAAATAGGAGCAGGGAGATGGGTCTTAAGTTAATTCAAACAGGTGGGGTCAATTGAGGGTTTTTTTTAAGCATAAGTGTAACCAGTGCATGTTTGAGTGGGGAGGGAAAGGTACACATGTTACAAGGAGAAATAATTGTTGGATAAACCACTTAATTAGGTAACCCTCCAATCCCGGTATATGAATAAATAAAATATGGGTAACGCGAAGTCCAAGCCACAATGGTGGGAGGGCCCCCGCTATTCCAATAAAAGAGTGGGATAATAAGGAGGGTTACCAACTCGGTGAGTTAAGGTTCAGAATAAACTATAAATACAGTTAATTATAACATCCATTTTATTAAAGTAGATAAAAGATTAACACCATTAAAAAGTTTTGGACTGAAGGCAATCCAAATCTAACACAGTATATAATGTAAACATTGTAGTCACAACCAGATAGGGACGGGACTGACGCGTTTCGCAATCTAGCTTTTTCAAAGACCACTTTTGACATCCCAGGTGGACTATTACAAAAAGAAAATATAACAATTAGAACAAAGTAGATACACAGTTTATAAACAGTACATTAGGTTTTTATATATAAAGATCATTTGAAAAAAGTTTTATGCTCACCAAGTTACATAGAAATTTATTTGGGGAAGACTGTGAACTCCAGACACTGATCGCCCTACCGATGCCACAGGCAGCCCAAGAGAGCCACATAAAGGAGGCTGTCGTACCTAGATAGACCAGAAGGACAATTTCCAGGGACTAACCTGGAAAGGTGCTGGAGGAGAGGGAGAAGTTGAAGATGTGGGTTAGAGAGTTTAGGATAGAGTAGGAAGATGGCCGCAGTAATTGTGAGGGGACAGGGTCCAGCGAACAGGTGGTGAGGTGGGCGGTGGAGTTTGGCAACTTCCTCGGTGGTAACAGAGTCGAAGGAGGGAAGTATTGAGTGTGGTGTTGGACCTGGTGTGTTGGTTGGGGAGAAAGCTGGACGCTGGACATCTCATCATGAATTGAGTTGATTTTGTTTTTGAAATTATTGGCAATCTCCTGGGCAGTAAGCAAGTTGGTGGGTGGAGGCAGTGGGGGGTGAAGTAAGGAATTAAAGGTAGAAAAGAGTTCACAATGTTTGGATGAGATGATTTTGATGAGAGTGTTATAGTAAGGTTGCCCTAATATCCATACCAGTCCCTTAGCAGAGCATGCAGCCTGGTTGGCCAGAAAAAGAGAACGATGAGTGTGTGCTCCCCTCTGGAAACATATCAGGCCACATGCCCTCAACATGGGGAGAAAATATTCCCAAGGGGACCCTCTGGTAAAGCACCTTTTCCCCATGTTGATGAGGACAAGGGTATGTTCCCTATATCCCTGAAATATCAAATATGACTAAAAGCTGTGCTACAAATTTGGAGGATATATCTGCCTAGTCTCTGAAAACGACACATTTTATTTCCTCTTGTATATCCCACCTTCTCCTCTCCATAGTGCTCCGTGTCCTCTCCTCGTGTATTTTTTCCGCCTTCTCCTCTCCATAGTGCCCCGTGTCCTCTCCTCGTGTATATCCCACCCTCTGCTCTCCATAGTGCCCCGTGTCCTCTCCTCGTGTATATCCCACCTTCTCCTCTCCATAGTGCCCACCTTCTCCTCTCCTCTACAAAATCTGCTTAATCTCTGATCCCTGAAATTTCATGCTAGAAAAAAGTGTACATACTGTCTATCAAATCAGTACTTTTTTGTCATCAGTCTTTCATGGAGTGCTGAGGACATGTTATAAGGACATCCTGAACTTCTCAATTCCACCATTGGATGTTTTATTAATATTCTGCTGATTTCACCACTGCTATTTCCTGTAATAATTATATTCCATGTTTATAGGCATGCACACCCTAATCATCCCCTATGGTGCAGGTTCCCTCCGTTTAGACCCCTTACATTTTACCAAAACCCCCTAACAGGGGCCCAAAAAAATGTAAAAAATAATAAAAAATAAAATAGTAAAAATAAAAACTACTGGTGCAGTCTCCTGCTTTACTGACACCAATCTCTACCCTACTGACACCGTCCATTGCTCTGACACTGTCAGTATATATACACATGCACACACATATGAGTTTGATCTTTAGGGTACACACCCTGATGCAATAAGCTGTGCAAACCTATGTCCATGAAATCTGTGTCAGAGATTTACAGTTCCCGGTATGTCCTTGGACAACTTTCTTCCATAACACATGCATACACACACAGAAAATAAATAAAAAAACTTTATGTACACCAGTTTTTACAATCAGAAACCTTCAATGGCTCCAAAAATGACCCCATTCATGGAGAGGCACATTGGCTAGCACATCTTAAACCACGACTAGAAAATCTCTATAAATCTGAATTTCGAACCTCCTCATCAAACAATAAAAAAAGAAAATAAAGTGATTTCTTACTTTGCCTCTTCTCCAGAATAATGGATGACTCATATTGGGAAATGGTCCAGGCACATAATCTGGCCCTTGTATAGTGGAAATTGTTCTAAATGAAGAACGTCCATTATTAAAAATAGTCCAGCTTTGTAAAATAAGATCGGTTGGAACTTCTTTTCTCTCATTAAAGTAGATCTCGCCATCATCTGGGTCGGTGTAATGAACATTTCTCACATATTTGTGAAGCTTTTCATAGAAGACAGAAGAACACACATTACTATATACAGATATAAGAGTTCTGCAATTATAGTTTGCCTAAAAACAAAAATACAAAATATGATGGAGTTATATTCCAGCTACTAGGCGGTCTTTCTATAAATGTGAATAGGAATGAATGAATCAGAAGAATCCCATCAATCCAAGAGAGACAAAAATATCTGGTAACGGCACATCAAAGACATCATTCCCTATAGGAGATTGCATTGTCATATATCTCACATAATGAGCCTGTGGCTCTGCAATTATTCCTTGTATACTCTCACAGCTGTGCGTCTGTGGGTCATCCTAAATGAGGATCTTCAGTCACTGTCTCCGTTGACGTCCGCTTTAGGAGGAAACGCGTCAGGGAGGAGCGCCGCATCATCATCACTCATCACCGCGGACCGCGCTGCAGGCGGCCGTGGTCATCCCCTCTTTGGTCCAGTCCCGAGGTGATATTAAAAGACGCTATATGTAAGTGCACCCTGTATTTTTTTATTAAATGGTTGGAAGGTACTGCACTATTGTCCGGTCTTTATTTTTATGAGAAATCCTGAGGACACATTTATTGGCACCAGAGTGGATCCATCCAGACCTAGGCGGCCCAGGAAGGACTATATTTAGCATCAGGAGAGTTTGTGATCAGCCCTATGCCATTTATCATCCGGTAAGAGGCTCATCCTCCCTTTGAGTGGTGTTTTTCCAGCACATATCCTCACTTGGGCATTTTCCTTTATCTGGATCCTAAACGCCCTTAAGATTTCTACCCTCTGGTAAGGGGCCAGTCCAGACATGGTGGTGGGATCACCTGCACCTAAGTTGCTGTGAATTAGACACCTGGAAGTCACCGTATATATCACATGATATCACGGACATTGTTCTGGACTTTATGCACCTTATCTTATTTAGACCCCGTTCACACTGGGGGGGGCTGTCAGGCGACCTGGTCGTCTGATAGGTCGCCGTAGGTCGCCTGCCATAGAGAAGCTGTGGACCCGTTCTAATAGGAGTGACACAAGTCGCTCCGACTTAGAAAAAGGGTCCGGAGCTTCTTTGGGGCGACCAGGAGCGACCTGCATTGACTTCAATGTTATGAAGTCCGTGCCGGCCGCTCCGAGGTCACAGTGCGAGCTGCGCGTCGCGACCTGTGAGGTCGCCCCGGCAAGTCGGATCGCCCCAGTGTGAACGGGGTATTACACTTTAGAGTTTTTTTGCCACTTTATATTAGTGTACGTTTTTCAAAATTTTACATTGTGTATTCACTTTTCGTTCTTTAGAATGTGTATTAGCTTCATCATCCATTATTCACTGTGAGAGGTGTTTTATTAGTTTTGTGACTAATTTATTTTGATATCACTTGATTGGTTCACCCCAACCTGAGTGGTTGACACTCATGAGTTTAGCGCATCTGCTTTTTTATTTATAGAATAATTAAAAGTCAGCAGCCACAAAAACTGTAGCTGTTGATTTATAATAAACAGACAATCACCAGTGCCAGGATCCAGCAATGTCCTCACCCGTGCCGGTTTCTTTACCAGTCTTTGGACCCCAGCACCAGCATATTAACTCTGGGCAGCTGGCTGCGAATGTTTGTGGCTTCACAACCAGCTGCCCACTGTACTTTGTGAATGGTCCCGTAGTCTTCTCTGACCTGTGATGTGTCCTAGAAGACTTTGGGGAGGGAGGGGGGAGGAGAACTTCCATTCAAAGCACCTAATCAAAACCAGGTCCAGTACTTGCTCTCTACCAAAAAAGTGTAAAATATATTAGAAGGGGGGGGGGAGTGGAACTTACCCTTTTGGGTGAAGTTCTGCTTTAAATACAGAGATACCTTCAGATTACTCTCACCCACCAGGTCGGCCCTAGGAAGTCTTTGACTCACCAACCCCATCAGAGATGTCCAGGGACTTCACATCAGACATGCTAGGGGAGATACAGTAACAGAGTTTCCTCCGTGGTCACCCCTTCCACACTTACCTCAGAATTGTGTCTGCATTCAAGGCAACAATAAACTTCACATTCACATTTTCATTGTCAGTGCTAAGCCTCTCATTTGCCCCAGCATCTTTAACTCTTACCTGCCCATTATACAGTGTGTTGTAAAGAGGAAGTCTCTCTCATGACTGCTGAGAAGCATAGGCTCATTTATGAGCAGCTAATAAACCCATACCTTGCCCCCCAGAAAGACACAGACGCTGATAAAGTTGGAAATAGGGCAAGGCCACAGCTTTATTGAACTTTGCAAAAGTAACAACTTTCCAAATGTACCAAACAGTGCCAGTCACGGTTATACTGTGAGCACCCAACAATGCCAGTCACAGTTCTACCGCGAGCACCCATAAAACATAAACTTACATAGTCTAAGAGGCCTGTCCTTACCATCAGTGCCAGACAGACGTTAGACTGACCCCAGAATTTAACTTGAGGGCATAGCCCATAAAGCTACATCAATTGCAAGGTCAAAACCGCCAATAAAGCTGCAACAAAACATCACAATGGGCGGGGTAGACAACTCTTGTAATAGCTGAATCTCCTCAGAGCAGTTGGATGTGCCCCAGCGTAGCCTTTTCCAAGGGTTCAGGCTCCACCCAGTCACCTCTTTGTAGCCAATCCCAAGGGAGCTACTTAACTTCTTCTCTTTTAGGTTCACACCCACAGTGATGCCATGCTTCCAGCAGTCAAGGCTCCCTTTCCCTAAAGGAGGTTCAAGGGGCCTTCAAAATCAACAGCAGTTCTCCCAACTGTGATCACTTCCACCCCACTCTTTAGTCATTGTATTTAGACTCTTTAGTCCCCACTCCCAACCAGTCTCTTTAGTCATTGTATTTGCCGTCCAAATACTCATTTCATCAAAGATAGTCTTACCCATCACCACATTAACTGTCTCAATCTTCATGTCTAAGGATAACACTAGGAAGTGGGTGAGATAGGAGGATAAAGTTGGGGGAGAAGGGGAGCAGATGCTCAAAATGAATCTGTCATTTGAATAAGAGAGAACCTGATATATTTTTATTCTATAATGACAAGTAGCAGAAGGGGGATGAGGTAAAAAAAGAAAAACAAACTAAGGGTATGGGAGAAGCGGAGCAGTGATTTTTGTTATCAGAAAAAAAAAATAAGGGAATATTAAGAGGAGGGCTAGCTTGGGAGTAAAGGAGATGGTAAATGTGGTGACCTGAGTATGTACTGTATATGGGCAATCTTATCCCAAAAAGGTTTAAGCAAGTGACATTCCCACCAGATGTGAGCTAGTTTAGCCAGTGCCAGTGCCAGTGGTGGATTGGCAGCACCAGCTGTACTATCCATGCATAGTTTACCATAAGCAAAAGCCCATGAGTATAGTTTTTCTGAGAGTGTGAGGTGTAATTCTTTCTCCCATTCTACTAAGGAAGAAAAGTTTCCCAATTGGGTTGTGTGAGAATAACTTTGCATACAGAAAATATTTAGGTTGAACCATCACATTCACAGTCCGCAGTTCAAATCCTTTGAAAAATTCAACCCGGCAGGATGCGTCAGACATATGTGGAGACCGGAAGTGCTGGGTCGGATATCTTGGAATTGGGCTTTGGGTGGTTTTGCAGTTTTTCCTACATATGTAAGCACATAGACATTTTTCAGCAAGGCCAGTTCTTGCTTTCATCAAGACTACCTCTAGAAGGTTACAGGGCGAGGGCAACAACACCCAAATACCAATTTTTCGCAACTGTGTGACAGGGGCAAACAATTTCAATTTTTTACAGCAGGGCCACTTCTTGCTTTTATGAACACTAACTCTAGAAGGTTACAGGGCGAGGGAACCAACAACACCCAAAGTCAATTTTCTCTGCAACTGTTATAAAGGGGCATAAAAATTCAACTTTTTAACCACAAGGCCAATTCTTGCTTTCCTCAAGACTACCTCTAGAAGGTTATGGGGTGAGGGCACCAACAAAACCCGAAGACCAATTTTTTTGCAACTGTGAGACAGGGGTGTCAAATTTAAATTTTTACAGCAAGGCCAATTCTTGCTTTCATCAAGACTACCTCTAAAAAGTTACAGGATGAAGGCACCAACAAAACCCAAAGACAATTTTTTTTCACAACTGTGTCAAAGGGGTGTTAAAACTACATTTTTTACAGCAAGGCCAATTCTTGGTTTCATCCTCTAGAAGGCTATAGGGGGGGCACCAACAACACTCAAAGACCAATTTTTCTACACACCTGTTTGACAGGGGCGTCAAATTAAATTTTTTTTACAGCAGAGCCAATTCTTGCTTTCATCAAATCTACCTCTAGAAGGTGACAGGGTGAGGGCACCAACAGCACCCAAAGACCATTTTTTCTGCAACTGTTGGAAAGAGGCATAACATTTCAATTTTTTTAACACAAGGCCAATTCTTGCTTTCCTCTAGACTACCTCTAGAAGATTATTGGGTGAGGGCACCAATAAAACCCAAGGACCATTTTTTTTGCAACTGTGTGACAGGGGTGTCAAATTAACATTTTTACAGCAAGGCCAACTCTTGCTTTCATCAAGACTACCTCTAGAAGGTGACGGGGTGAAGGCACCAACAACACCCAAAGATAATTTTTTTCTGCAACTGTTTGGCATGGGCGTCAAATTTTAATGATTTAACAGCAAGGCCAATACTTGATTTCATTAAGATTACATGTATAGGGTAATGATGTGAAGCCACCACCGACACCCAAAGCCAAAATTAAATTTTTTTTACAGCAGAGCCAAATCTTGCTGTCATCAAATCTACCTCTAGAAGGTTACAGGGTGAGGGCACCAACAACACCCAAAGACCATTCTTTCTGCAACTGTTTGAAAGGGAAATAAAATTTAATTTTTTTTACCACAAGAACACCTCTAGAAGGTTAAGGCTGACGTCAGTAATTTATTCACTGCATCTGAGCAGTGGATTATGGGCGCTGTTGACATCAGAGCCCTATAAAAGAGCTGTCAAACTCATATAGAAGTTAGTTAGGCAGAGAGAGTATTAGGTTAATCAGCTGGCTCGTGGCGTAGCTAGTAGAATAACAGGCTAGCAAATGAGAGATTGGAGGTTTGAATACCCTGGCCAGTGGGAGATCAATATTAATTAAGGATTTTAATTAAAACATAGTAATTTATTCACTGCACCTGGGCAGTGGATTATGGGGCGCTGGTGACATCAGAGCCCTATAAAAGAGCTGTCAAATTCAGATAGAAGTTAGTTAGGCAGAGAGAGTCTTAGGTTAATCAGCTGGATTGGTGATGTAGCTGGTAAAATAACAGGCTTGCAAGTTAGAGGCTATGGGTTTGAATCTCCCCTGGCCAGCAGGTGATTAATAGTCACTTACATTTAAGCATTTAAAATGAGGACTTGTGATTGTTTGTATGGAGATGTTCTGGTGTGAACCGAACAGGGGGTGTTCAGCTCATCGCTATTCACATATAGTATCTCACAAAAGTGAGTACACCCCTCACATTTTTTGTAAATATTTTATTCTATCTTTTCAGGACACTTTGCTACAATGTAAAGTAGTGAGTATACAGCTTGTATAACAGTGTCAATTTGCTGTCCCCTCAAAATAACTCAACACACAGCCATTAATGTTTAAACTGCTGGCAACAAAAGTGAGTACACCCCTAAGTGGAAATGTCCAAACTCGACCCAAAGTGTCAATATTTTGTGTGGCCACCATTATTTTCCAGCATTGCCTTAACCATCTTGGGCATGGAATTCACCAGAGCTTCACAGGTTGCCACTGGAGTCCTCTTCCACTCCTCCATGATGACATCAAAGAGCTGGTGGATGTTAGAGACCTTGAGCTTCTCCACTTTCGGTTTCAGGGTGCCCCACAGATGCTCAATAGGGTTTAGGTCTGGAGACATGCTTGGCCAGTTCATCACCTTTACCCTCAGCTTCTTTAGCAAGGCAGTGGTCGTCTTGGAGGTGTTTGGGCTCGTTATCATGTTGGAATACTGACCTGCGGCCCAGTCTCCAAAGGGAAGGGATCATGCTCTGCTTCAGTATGTCACAGTACATGTTGGCATTCATAGTTAACTCAATGAACTGTAGCTCCCCAGTGCTGCCAGCACTCATGCAGCCCCAGACCATGACACTCCCACCACCATGCTTGACTGTAGGCAAGACACACTTGTCTTTGTACTCCTCACCTGGTTGCCGCCACACATGCTGGACACCATCTGAGCCAAATACGTTTCCGTTGGTCTCATCAGACCACAGGACATGGTTCCAGTAATCCATGTCCTCACTCTTCTTGTCTTCAGCAAACTGTTTGCAGGCTATCTTGTGCATTACCTTTAGAAGAGGCTTCCTTCTGGGACAACAGCCATGGAGACCAATTTGATGCAGGGTGCGGCGTATGGTCTAAGCAGTGACAGGCTGACCCACCATCCCCCCCCCGCCCCTCATATGTCTATTTCCCAAAGACAACCTCTGGATATGACGCTGAGTATGTGCACTCAACTTCTTTGGTCGACCATGGCGAGTCCTGTTCTGAGTGGAACCTGTCCTGTTAAATCACTGTATGGTCTTGGCCACCGTGCTGCAGCTCAGTTTCAGGGTCTTGGCGATCTTCTTATAGCCTAGGCCATCTTTTTGTAGAGCAACAATTCTTTTTTCAGATCCTCAGAGAGTTCTTTTCCATGAGGTGCTATGTTGAACTTCCAGTGACCAGTATGAGAGAGTGAGAGCGATAACACCAAATTTAACACACCTGTGAGTGTTACGTGTTAAGAGTATCAAAGAGGGCAGTATGTACAGGATAGAAGTGTGGAGGGTATGACAGTGGGCGGTATGTACAGGAGAGGAGTGTGGAGGGTATGACAGAGGGCAGTATGTACAGGAGAGGAGTGTGGAGGATATGACAGCAGGCAGTATGTACAGGAGAGGAGTGTGGAGGGTTTGACAGAGGGCAGTATGTACAGGAGAGAAGTGTGCAGGGTATGACAGAGGGCAGTATGTACAGGAGAGGAGTATGGAGGATATGACTTAGGGCAGTATGTACAAGAGAGAAGTGTGCAGGGTATGACAGAGGGCAGTATGTACAGGAGAGGAGTATGGAGGATATGACTTAGGGCAATATGTACAGGAGAGGAGTGTGGAGGGTATGACAGAGGGCAGTATGTACAGGAGAGGAGTGTGGAGTGTAGGACAGAGGGCAGTATGTACAGGAGAGGAGTGTGGAGGGTATGACAGTGGTCAGTATGTACAGGAGATGAGTGTGGGGGGTATGACAGTGGTCAGTATGTACAGGAGATGAGTGTGGGGGGATGACAGTGGTCAGTATGTACAGGAGCTGAGTGTGGAGGGTATGACAGTGGTCAGTATGTACAGGAGATGAGTGTGGGGGGGTATGACAGAGGGCAGTATGTACAGGAGAGGAGTGTGGAGGGTATGACAGAGGGCAGTATGTACAGGAGAGGAGTGTGGAGGATATGAAAGAGGGCAGTATGTACAGGAGAGGAGTGTGGAGGGTATGACAGAGGACAGTATGTACAGGAGAGGGGTGTGGATGATATGACAGAGGGCAGTATGTACAGGAGAGGAGTGTGGAGGGTATTACAGAGGGCAGTATGTACAGGAGAGGAGTGTGGAGGGTATGACAGATGGCAGTATGTACAGGAGAGGAGTGTGGAGGGTATGACAGAGGGTAGTATTTACAGGAGAGGAGTGTGGAGGGTATGACAGTGGGCAGTATGTACAGGAGAGGAGTGTGGAGGATATGAAAGAGGACAGTATGTACAGGGGAGGAGTGTGGAGGGTTTGACAGAGGGCAGTATGTACAGGAGAGAAATGTGGAGGGTATGACAGAGGGCAGTATGTACAGGAGAGGAGTATGGAGGTATGACAGAGGGCAGTATGTACAGGAGAGGAGTGTGGAGGGTTTGACAGAGGGCAGTATGTACAGGAGAGGAGTATGGAGGTATGACAGAGGGCAGTATGTACAGGAGATGAGTGTGGAGGGTATGACAGAGGGCAGTATGTACAGGAGATGAGTGTGGAGGGTATGACAGAGGGCAGTATGTACAGGAGAGGAGTGTGGAGGGTAGGACAGAGGGCAGTATGTACAGGAGAGGAGTGTGGAGGGTAGGACAGAGGGAAGTATGTAGAGGAGAGGGGTGTGGAGGGTATGACAGTGGGCAGTATGTACAGGAGAGGAGTGTGGAGGGTATGACAGAGGGCAGTATGTACAGGAGAGGAGTGTGGAGGGTAGGACAGTGGGCAGTATGTACAGGAGTGAAGTTTATTTATGGTAAGTATGTATGTGCAGTAGAGGAGTTTGTAGGATATAATAGAAGGTAGGCAGAAATGGGCTAAATTCAAAGCTAATTTTACTATCAGAGCTGAGGAAGCAGAAGGGAATTCCGATGGTATTTGTACTACCTGTAGGAAGGTGAAGAGTCTAGAGTTTGGGTGAGATGCCTGGAGAGGTAAAGTTCTGCTCTGTAGTGAAAACACTGATGTGGTCTTCCATGAAATGACATCTGTGGCCATTTTTTTGACAACCACAACTTTGTCATCACTGTAGTGCAGAGGGTGATGGGAAGAGCTATGATGGTGTCACATATTTCTAGATTTCTGTGATAATGGCAGCTGGGTTCCCAAATACCAGATTGTACTTGGCTCGGAGAACACATATGACTGCCAATGGTGACATCACATTCTTGTAAAAACTTAACTGGCCAATTAAAGACACACTGTTGTTCCCATCCCTCTATGACATGTTTCACCCTTACAGGCTTAGTCCTAGGGACAGGGGCAATAGGGAGAATGATCCTTACATACAGCACATAATCAATATGCATGCAATCTTTAAAGAGACACAACCTGAATAAACACTTCCATCTTTTGCAATTTTATTTTTGTAGAACAGACACAATCAGGAATGTATATAAACATAATCATACACAGATACATATCATAAATAAATATATAGAAAATCAAATCAAATTAATATAAGGCATGTGTCACAGAATTAGGAAGCTAGACTCCTGGCCACTGTCTGTGTGGAGCAATTCTTTTTGGTAGTCTCATCAACTCAAGCCATCTGTCTTTCACACAGCAGCCCATTGTCTGCTATGGGGATGTGTCACACTTTAATGCTGTCTATTGTTCTTTGGGATCTCGATGCCGGTGTGTCTGGCCTGGAATGAGATTCCTGAATGTTCAGGTGTTTAATTGTGTCATATATTGTTTGCCTGCTAGCATTCTGTGCATTCTGCCTAGGCTGATTTAAGTGCTCAGTTAATTGGTATGTTAATGATATCATGGTCAGCCCTACCTCGTTATCGTAGCTATTGTGTGATATTTTGTGTAAATATTTGACTGGCCAATGACATACTTCTCCAATGTATAAAAGTCTGTGAGTTGGTTTTAATAAATCAGTTCATTCTGGTTTGACCCCAAAACTTGTACTGTCTAGTTCTTGGGGTAACTATAGCCAGATTCACGGATCCCGTGTTCCAGATTTCTAAGGAAGCAGTCTTCTTGGCGGAGATACCCAGTCGGGGTGTCCTGTTCCGTCACATTTGGTGGCAGCGGTGGGATGCTTCCCGCAGTCTGGGACATCCAAACCTCCACCGGGATCCAAGATCGGGATAGCAGACTTTGGTGGCTACAACGGAGATATGGACCTGGCATCAGAGTTTGAGGGGGTGCTGCGGATTTCCCTTTCTGTATACCCCAGGACAATATCTGCAGATCAATACCTGGAGCTCAGGCAGCAGATTCGGGTGGGGCTCTGGCTTGGAGCCCTCCAGCTTGCTGGTATATACCAGGGAAAGTGCTTTCCAACCCCAGGGGAACAGGCCAGTGATCAACAGAAGTTGCGGATAGCATTCCTGGGAGAGCGGCCCCAGGAGCAATGGGTATCCGAGTTGGACAGGCTGGTCCAGCAGGAGATAGAGCTGGACAATCAATATCGGGCTCTGCAATGGCACGCAGAGCAGAAGTATTTAGGAGAGACATCAGAATGCTCTCCGGAGGGATATGACTTTGGTGGCCCTGGATTGCTGTGGGAGAGCCTTACAGATGTCTTTGTGTTTGGGGATGAAGGGGAACCTACCCTTGAGGACCTGCGAGAATACAGAGAGGCTATGCTCCGTCTCACAGGGGTCTCAGAGCTTGAACCTGATCTAGAACACTTGCTAAGGAAAGAACAGCATCTGGAAAGGGCATACAGGAAACTGCTAGAACACGTTCAGCAGCATGCCTATGAGTCGGCAGTGGAAACTCCGGAGATTGCTGTTCCCAAAGCTAAAGTGCTGACAACAGGGCAGAGCTCTGCTAGCCTCTGCCCAGCACCAGTAACTTCTTCTGGATTCCACAGAAAGGAGATGGTGAATCTCGATCCCCAGACACCACCAGAGACTGGGGATTCAATAGACTTTTCTATTGAGGAGGAACAACCCGGTGAGACTCTTGCAGAACAGCTCACTTCAGAGCATGGCGCTGTGGACCCCTGTATACAACAATCGGTGGCCCTGAAGGATGTGTGCAAGGTCACCGATGTTTCAATTTACTTCACAGTGGAAAAGCTGGAAGCTGGGCAGAACGCTACTGGCCTCTGCCCACAACAGTCTCTCCTTGGTTGGAGAGACAGTACAGACTGGGGGTACTGTGAAGACCCACCGATGGCTGGTGGAGATGGGACCGAGGTCTCTCTACCGGCCCTACAGGGAGGCTGGGCAGCCGGCCCAGGTCCCCAGCTACAGCAGTGTACTTTCCAGGGACAGGGAGACAACAGACCTGACCCCAATGGTGCAGATGGGACCGCGGTCTCTGCACCAGACCTACAGGGATGCTGGACGGCCGGTCCAGATCCCCCACCTACCCCGCAGGAATACAAAGAGGAGGAGGTAAGTGATCCCTCCTCTCTACAGCAGCCCCCCAACCAAAGTGTTCCGTCACAGCATGTAAAACATTTATGAATCTGTACTATTTGAATGTCAACATGGCATATACAACGCAATTACCAAATCCATCCATTCAAAGTCCATAAGTCCATCCATTCCAGTAATGTTATATGACAAAGTACAACCATCCAAGCCACTAATATGACACCACATGCATAGATTGCTCAATTAAGCAAGCTATAAAACACTGCCTCTCGCTTAGAGCAGTGTCAGTTCATTGCTGATCTTTGTTCCAGATAGTGCCTGTTTGACAGACTTTGTTCCTGTTTCCTGAGCGTGTGTTCCAGACTGACTCCGGCTTCCATCCTTACCTCCGCTCCTTGTTGTTACTGCGACCTTATCTTCATCCCATCTCCTGATCCTATCCGGACTCATGTCATTCAGTGACTACTGTTATTCCTGGACTTCCCTTCCCATTGTATTCCTGCCGGTCCTGCTTATTGGAGCACCTTTCCTGCCAAGCCCCCGTGCACAGATTCACAGGCCAGGTGGCTTTCTTACCTGGTCACCTTGGACTGTGGATATCTGCAAGGGTGAGCGTACATCTCTGCATTACAGACTCCAAAAAAGGTAAGCTCCGTGACAGGTTCTGAGTCATCTGGCATCCAAATGGATCCTCCAAAAAACAGAGAGTATGGCAGATGTAATATCAGTCAGCAGTACATGTGGCGACTCCCTAGTTTCATGTGTTTCTGACTGTTTTGTATGACATCTGTGCACTACAATTCCTGGCATCTGGTGATCAATCTATGCATGTGGTGTCATATTAGTGGCTTGGATGGTGGTGCTTTGTCATATAACATTACAGTTGGTTTTGCACAGAGCAGCCCGCATCCTCCTTTTTTCGGGTCCCTCTTCTGTGCTCCTGGCCCCTCCCTCTTGTCGAGTGCCCCCACAGCAACCAGCTTGCTATTGGGACACCCGAGCTGAGCTGCAGCTCCGTTTAGACATGGAGTCCCAGTTCGGCCCCGCCCCCACTCTCTCCTCATTGGCTAACTGACTTTGATTGACAGAAGCGGGAGCCAATGACGCCGCTGCTGTGTCTCAGCCAATCAGGAGGGAGAGTCATGCACTCGTGTACATCACTGGAGATAGAGATGGGGTTCAGGTATATATTGGGGGGGGGGGGCTGCTGCACAGAGAAGGTTTTTTATCTTAATGCATAGAATGCACCTTCTGCCATTACAACCGCTTTCAGGTGCTGTTTACAATTCTCTATTTGTCTAATAAATTATAAGAAGTCAGATATTGGGAGGTTATACTGCTCTTTTTTTTTTTTTTTCTTTGATATGTCATAGTAATATAACACTTATTATCCAACTTACTCTGTGCTGGAATCCATTTTGTTCAGATTTAGTTTTCTTCATGTACATTCCATGTAGAGCGTGGGCCAGAACATATACAGCCTTGTATATAAAGGAGGGTTGAGTTGTGTAGGAAGACAATAAGGATGAAACATCTCTTACACCTGAACAGGGTTGTACAGGAATATTATTGGAAAACCCAAAATATAAATTTTTGTCTGCATTTGGGGAAAGGCAGTAATACCAAAAAACCCAAATATCTTCCAGTATGGGGTCACTTAGACAGCTGAAGAAGTTGACACCATCGGTATAAACATCCATGTTGAGTTTTTTTTCTCGTGGCCACACAAATATGAAGCTATAGTTAAGTGATGTATACTTCAATAAATCTAAATCAGTTAACTTAACCCATGATGGTGGGAAAATGAATGTCATATTTTCTGCAGCCCAGTATAAACGAAAAACAAAGTTATAAAAGTGGTTTTCGGTAGTTCCGCACATTATGACAACCTTAGCTGTTGAATTATTTATAAATATCGATGTGTAACGATCATTAACTGTATTTTGATTGAGTTGAATGATATAATCTGTGCAGATCCCATGTTCTCTCATCATCTTACTCAGTTCTTGGGACTCCTCTTCACCGCTGCCATCTGCTGATGTTATGATACCAACCCAGTTCCATCCAAAATGCTGCAACAATTTAATAACAGCTGGAAAACGGACCCGATCATCTGGCGTCATACGGAATAAAGTTGGATACATTTTTCCATCTCTCATACGAGTGTCTGTGACACGATAAGTGATCTAGATAATATGTTGGGAAATATTTTAATGGGGTGTTATTTATTTATTATTGATACTTATATTGGGCCATCAATTTACACATTCACATCACTCCCTAACCCTCAAGGGGCTTACAATCTAAGGTCCCTTACTCACATTCATACAAATACTGGGGCCAATTTAGACAGGAGCCAATGAACCTCCCAGCATGTCTTTGGAGCGTGGGATGAAACTGGGGTACTCAGAGGAAACCCCCACAGGCACAGGGAGAACATGCAAACTCCAAGCGGGTAGTGGCGTGGTTGCGATTTGCTACTAGGTGAGAGCGCTAACCACTAAATCACTGTGCTGCCCCGTTATTCAAGCAATAAAATATGAGAAATGTAATATAGAAATGGATCAATAGGATCTCTCTTTCATATTTATTTTTTTCTGTTCTAATAAAAAGAATTGTCACAATTTTTATCGCAGAGATCTAACTTTATGAGAGCACACAATGCCTTCCATATACCCAGTGAAGTGACTGGCCTCAGGTGATACACAGAGATGAAACAAATTATCCTACATAGGTTGTGATTGTTTACTCGCAGTCTTATCTTCTTTACATCCATTCAAAGTGATGACTTTATAAGCTTGTCTGAGAGTTTAGAAGAAAAAGGGGCGGGAGCTGCAGTTACGCTCTGCAGAGTTCAGTGAGGAGAGCTCTGAGAGCTGATTGGAGGGAAGGGACACCCAGCCACCCCTTCACACAGCACACAGAAACAGAGCAATCTGCTGGAGGTCCCTCCCCTGTCACCTTTTTTCTCTTGGGACCAGGAAAATGTGTCAGAAGTGACTCATGCTGAAAGCAGAGGAAGGAGGCAGCAGACAGAAATTGCACGTAGTGCTCTGGATTGAGACGAGTAAACACTATCCAGGGATATGCTTCCCAGTGAAGAGCTATGCGGGGGGGGGGGAGGGGAGGCATGTCAGCACAAGTCTTGGCCATTGGAGGACAGTGGAGTGGTGGTGTGAATTGGGAATTTCTGTTCTGTTTCTGTTTCCCAAAGTGTCTAACTCTACACCCAGTGTGACCGTTTCTTACTAAATTCCTCCTGACCTTTACTCATAAATGGGGCTTCTCTCAGCAGCAACATGCATTACTCACATGCACTAATGTGGTCATTTGAGTAATTTGTGTTATATTTACTTCTCATACTTTTCATTGCTTCTCACCACCATGTATGGGTCTCTGTGCTACCACAACATTTAATTGGTGTTATGCCACAGGAAACCAAGCTTTTTACTGCAAGTTACTTGATCTACTCGCTTTTACATTATCTTCTTGGATCTGTGATCCCACTGCACCTGACCCCCACCCCTATTTGTAGGGTGCAAGATATTCATGGTGTGAGATAGACATTGTGTAAAGCCACCATCCATGGATGGTGAGATTCCAAATTTGAGATAATGATGGCCCCTGGTAAGGATGCTTAATTGTGAATGAAGTCACTGAGTTAAATGATTTCCTGTACAGATCCTGCACATTCAATACAGTAATGATGGTCTACATACATATAGTGCTGACCAGTTTAAAAGCAACTACTTCAAGAAGATGTAAATAAATAGTACAACTTGTTTTCTTACAACTCCGGGTTGGTAAGCTAATATTCTGGTCATTAGATCCAAAACACCAGAAAACAACTCAAAGAACCTTACAGGAAATAAATAAGCAGAGGCAGCCCATCCATTGGGGTTGCAGGGGCGCCACCCCCCCCCCCCCCCTATCCATGCGTCCGGCCCCCAAATCTACATGCAGGGTGCCTGACGCATGGATTCCAATGGGGGATTTTTTTATTTTTTTTGCAGCACGTGATTAGAGCCAGAGGCTCTAATAGGCTTCAAAAAAGGGTGGGCTTGGGGTGCAGAGCACTGCGCCCTGAGCCCACCCACCCAGTTGTGTGACAATAGTGAATGAATATTTGCTATTGTCACACGGATTCTCCTCCCAGCCAATCAGGAAGAGGGTTGTGAGACCCATTTCCCAATTGACTGAAAAGGAGAAGCTATCTTACTGGCCAATGGCCAGGAAGAGGCAGAAGAGACACGGCTGGAGGAGGACAGTGTAAAGCTCCTGCGTTTCATGTATGGTGTGGATTTTCAGCTGCAGAAATATTCCACTTCAGTAGTCATGTAAGAGAGATGCTGAGATACCATTCCCAACCTCAATGACTCATCATGTGTGGAAGGTCTTAATTCAGCTAGTAAATACACACACTCAACAAGCTGGTTCCTAGAGTGACTTTATGTATGTAGTAACACAGTGATGAAGATTTAAGAGACAGGTTGAGTGGAGGTGGTAGGTGACAGACACTTGAAGGTAAGACAGTAGCAGATGGATGCAGGTAGGTTTAGCAATCATGTATGGTAGCAGATGACAGAGTAGCAGGTGGACATACAAGAGTGATCAACCCAGTGCAGGAATAAGTAGCAGTAGTCTTAAGAGCTAGCAATCTAGATATGCAGATGTGATAAATAGTCTTTACTATGCAGAGCTAGATAGTGTAAGCTTAGTATAAGTTTATAGAGGGTTCCCCTGCGGGGTACTTAGCACTAATAGCAATACAGCCGAAGGTTGGTTCAGGAGGAGCGGATGATCCGGAAGCGGGATGCAGGGATCAGCGCAGCGAGGTTCCGTCAGCGAGGTATGCTTGCAAGCACGAAAGCTTCAAGCCAAGTTAGCATCCAGGTAAGGGTGTTTGAACGAACACATGTGAGTGAGAACCGGCGCTTTAAATAGCCATCTAGTCCGGCGCTGAGTGATGACAGCTTCAGTCTTAAAGGTGTATGTGCACCTTTCCAAAAGAGAATGGTGGGGCGCATACACTTGTGAAAAGAGTAATTTAGGGTACCAAAGGTACCGGAACATTACAGTACCCCCCCCTTAAGGCCGGCTCCTGAAGGCCTCTGGAGCTGGTTTGTCTGGGTATCTCGCATGAAAATTGCGGATTAATCTAGGGGCATGTATTTCAGAGGTGTTTAGCCAGGTGTCGTCTTGGGGCCCATAGTTCTTCCATCTAACCAAGTACTGAAGTCTTCTTCTGTAGATACGAGAATCCAGAATCTCTTTTATCTCGTATTCTTCTCCACCTTCAACTTGTACAGGAGGCGGAGGTGGAATATTAGGCCTTATTCCGTGGTCCGGAACATGGGGCTTCAGTAGCGACACATGGAAAATGGGATGGATTTTTAGGTCTATTGGCAATGTAAGCTGTACTGCAGCTTTTCCAATAAGTTTTTTGATTGGGAAAGGTCCCAAGAACAGAGGTCCAAGCTTTTTGCTAGGGATCTTCAGTCTTAAATTTTTTGTTGAGAGCCAAACGAGGTCCCCGATAGTGTACTGTGGAGAAGGTCTTCTGCGAAGATCATAGTACTTCTTTTGTTGACTGTGAGCGTGTGCAATGGTAGTATTTAATAAACCTAGAGAATCCTTTATTTGGGTAAGATAGTCTGAGGCTACTGGGTTGTTTGAAGGAAGGATGCGTGGTGGAAGAATAGAGGGATGAAACCCATAGTTCAAGTAGAACGGACTCTGCTTGGTTGTACTGTGGGTTGCGTTGTTGTAGGCAAATTCTGCCAGAGGGAGAAGATCCACCCAATCATCCTGTTGGTAAGAAGTGTAACAACGTAAATACTGCTCGATGCATTGGTTGACTCTTTCAGTCTGTCCGTTGGTCTGCGGATGGTAAGGAGAAGTGAGCTTCCGCTCGATCCGTAGTATGTGACATAGTTCTTGCCAGAACTTAGAAATAAATTGGGATCCACGGTCAGACAGAAGAGTTTTTGGGATACCATGTAATCTAAAGACATGTTTCATCAGGAGTTCTGCCGTTTGTTTGGACGAAGGTAGTCTGCGAATAGCAATGAAATGTGCCATCTTTGTCAGATGGTCCACTGACACCAAGATGGTATTAAATCCTTTGGAAAGAGGCAATTCTACGATGAAGTCCAAGGACAAAACTTCCCATGGAGTTTGGGGTATTGGTAGACTGCATAGTAGACCGGATGGTCTCGTAGTGTCAATTTTGGACCTGGCACAGACATTGCATGAAGAGACGAATTTTTGTATAGATGTTTTCATGTCAGGCCACCAGAATTGCCGGGAAATCAAATTAAGAGTCTTTGTCATACCCATATGTCCTGCCATAGGCACATCATGAGATAATTCCAAGATCTTGGTGTGTAGGGTAGGTGGTATGTAAAGTTTGTCGTTGTAGTAGAGGAAGCCTTCTGCATCAGTATTTAGTTATGGTGGGGGTGAATCCAAACTTATACCATGCAAAACCTCTTCCTTCAAGGAACGGACAACTCCAATAATGCGTTTGTGAGGTATTATAGGAACGGAAGGGATTTCAAAGTAGTTTTCTTCAGTTAGTCGTGATAGTGCATCCGCCTTTTTGTTTTTATCTGCAGGTGTGTAGGTCACTAGGAAGTTAAACCTTAGAAAGAATAGTGACCATCGTACCTGTCGGTGCGAGAGAGTTTTGCTAGTCTGAAGATATTGGAGGTTTTTATGGTCCGTGTATATAATTATTGGTAATTGGGTGCCTTCGAGTAAATGTCGCCAATTCTCCAGAGCCAATTTTATAGCAAGCAGTTCCTTTTCACCCACGGGGTAATTTATCTCGGGACTGCTTAGGGATTTAGAAAAAAAGGCGACTGGATGAAGTGGTGAAGTGTGGGTTGGTCGTTGGGAGAGTATTGCTCCTACTGCCATGTTTGACGCATCTACCTCCAGAATGTATTGGAGGGATGGGTCTGGATGGCGTAATATGGGAGCGGAAGTAAACCTTGTCTTTAACAAGTGAAAAGCTTTATTGGCTTCTTCTGACCATTTAAATGTTTTTTTTATGCTAGTGAGCTGTGTGAGGGGTCTCACAATAGCAGAGAAGTTTTTAATGAACTTCCTGTAGAAATTTGAAAATCCCAGGAATCGCTGTAGCGCCTTGCGTGTGGTTGGTGTAGGCCAATCCTGAATGCAGGATATTTTACTCATGTCCATCTCTATTCCTGTTTTGGATATGATGTAGCCTAGAAAGAGTACCTCGTCTTTATGAAACAAGCATTTCTTCAGTTTCACATAAAGGTTATGTGCAAGCAATCTCGATAGTACAAGTCTTACATGTCTTATGTGTTCAGACAGGGATCGTGAATATATAAGTATATCGTCCAGATATACCATAACACAGACATCTAGTAAGTCTTTAAAAATATTGTTTATAAATCGTTGGAAAACTGCAGGGGCGTTGCATAGCCCGAATGGCATCACAAGATATTCGAACAATCCGTATCTGGTTCTGAATGCAGTCTTCCACTCGTCTCCATCACGGATTCGAATGAGATTGTATGCTTCTTTCAGGTCCAATTTTGAAAAATAGGTAGCTCCACGCACCTGCTCAATGAGCTCAGGGATAAGCGGTAGAGGATAGCGATCTTTTATTGTGATAGCATTCAATTTCCTGTAGTCGATGATAGGTCTGAGACTTGAGTCCTTATTGCGAACAAAAAAGAGTCCTGCTGCTGTGGAAGAAGTGGAAGGTCTAATAAAACCTTTTTCCAAATTCTCATCCAAATAGGTTTTGAGATGGGAAAGTTCATCCTGTGAAAGAGGATAAACATGACCGAACGGCAATTTGCTATTTGGGAGTAGATCAATGCTACAATCATAGTCTCAATGGGGAGGTAATGCTTGAGCATTTTTCTCAAGAAAAACCTCAGAAAGATCCTGATAACATAGTGGTACAATCTCATCTGTCACCACAGACAGGATCTTCCCGAAAGACGGGAGGTTACACGTATCCTCGCAATATAGCAAGAGAGGAAGGCCAAGGACCGTTCCTTCCAATCTATGGTTGGTTGGTGTGTGTGTAACCAGGGAAGTCCCAACACAATGGGAAAGTGGGGTGAAGATATTAAATCGAAGGTAGTAGTCTCCCTATGAGACTCGTTAATAGTGACTAGAAGTGCTTGTGTCTGATCGGTGATTGGACCAGAGGATAATGGAACACCGGTAATAAGACTTACTGAGACAGGTTTAAGTTTAGAAATAATAGAAATTTTATTTGAAGCAGCAAAACATATATCAATATAATTTCCACAAGATCCTGTGTCAATCATGGCCTTAGTAGTAATCCTGTTCTGGTCCCACTGTAATGTCAAACAAACAAAAATGTAAGGGTTAGTGAATGAAGTTGTCAATCCCCCTAGGAGGACATGTGAACACTCACCCTTCTTTTTGTTGACTAGGGGACAGACATTTATCTTGTGATCCGGGGATGCACAGTACAAGCAGAGATTTTCATATCGTCTTTTGGCTTTTTCCATAGTTGATAGCGGTGGGCGTATGGTTCCTACCTCCATAGGAACGGGGTTAACGGCCGGAATCCGAGAGGAAACGGATAATGGCATTCCCATTTTCTCAGCCTTTCTTTCTCGTAGTCCTCTATCTATGGTAATACTGAGTTGTATTAATGCATCCAGGGTTTTTGGTAGATCCGCTCGGGCGAGCTCGTCCTTAACGGCTTCTGATAGGCCAAGCCTAAATTGGGTTTTCAGAGATGCATCATTCCATTCTGAATCAAGTGTCCATCTCTTGAATTCCGCGACAAAGTCTTCTACAGGCCTCCTTCCTTGTTTCAAGGATCTTAATTGAAGATCAGCAGTACTCTGCCTATTGGGGTCATCATATAGGCTAGTGAGTTCTGCTAGGAACAAGGCATAGGAGTTGAGAAGCTGGTCGTTTTTCTCAAAAAGAGAGTCTGCCCAGGCTCGAGGATCGCCTGTTAGGTAAGAAATAATAGTACAAACCTTAATGTGATCAGTAAGGTAGGTACGAGGTTTTAGCAAAAAAAGTAACTCACATGCGTTTTTAAATTCGCAAAATTTTTTGCGATCGCCTGTAAATACCAAAGGGGGATTTATCTTGGGTTCAGGGGACTGAGCAGAGGTAAGTTGTGTCAGTTTAATTACCTGCTGCGACAGAGCCTGATTGTCTTCTTTTAATTCAGCAAGTGCGTGTATTAACGCAGTTACTTGCTGTTTTAATTGTGTCACCTGAGTGGTTATTTCTGCTGAATCCATTTGTGGGTTCGTTCAATCTGTAACGCTCCTGCGTTTCATGTATGGTGTGGATTTTCAGCTGCAGAAATATTCCACTTCAGTAGTCATGTAAGAGAGATGCTGAGATACCATTCCCAACCTCAATGACTCATCATGTGTGGAAGGTCTTAATTCAGCTAGTAAATACACACACTCAACAAGCTGGTTCCTAGAGTGACTTTATGTATGTAGTAACACAGTGATGAAGATTTAAGAGACAGGTTGAGTGGAGGTGGTAGGTGACAGACACTTGAAGGTAAGACAGTAGCAGATGGATGCAGGTAGGTTTAGCAATCATGTATGGTAGCAGATGACAGAGTAGCAGGTGGACATACAAGAGTGATCAACCCAGTGCAGGAATAAGTAGCAGTAGTCTTAAGAGCTAGCAATCTAGATATGCAGATGTGATAAATAGTCTTTACTATGCAGAGCTAGATAGTGTAAGCTTAGTATAAGTTTATAGAGGGTTCCCCTGCGGGGTACTTAGCACTAATAGCAATACAGCCGAAGGTTGGTTCAGGAGGAGCGGATGATCCGGAAGCGGGATGCAGGGATCAGCGCAGCGAGGTTCCGTCAGCGAGGTATGCTTGCAAGCACGAAAGCTTCAAGCCAAGTTAGCATCCAGGTAAGGGTGTTTGAACGAACACATGTGAGTGAGAACCGGCGCTTTAAATAGCCATCTAGTCCGGCGCTGAGTGATGACAGCTTCAGTCTTAAAGGTGTATGCGCACCTTTCCAAAAGAGAATGGTGGGGCGCATACACTTGTGGAAAGAGTAATTTAGGGTACCAAAGGTACCGGAACATTACAGACAGTGGCTCAGCCATCCAGCACTCCCCGGCTCGGACAAGAGGAAGGAGGAGGTAAGGAGGCAGACGGGGGAGGAATGTGTCGTCCGACTGACTGACTGACCAGATCGACCGATCAACCTGGGGGGGGGGGTGCGCATTGGTTTGCCACCCCCGAATTACCGAGCACCAGCCTGATAATGTGCTAGCCGGTCTGAAGGTTGCAGGACCTAGGACTCCCTGAATACTGGGAGATCTATGAGTGTGGTAAAGAAAAAGAGTGCGCTATCTAAAATGAATTGTATCGCAACAACAATAATTATGACGATATGAATTCACAATGTGAATATAAAAAACAAGTGAAGTAAAGTGTGAACATGCATGGCCAACCACTTATCACTCCTCCTAGGGTGCATTGGGGATACATGGCACGGGTGCTTGACAAGTTCGGCTTTCAAGGCCGGATTCTCTCTGCGATCCTTGCCCTGTATTCCTCACCTTCAGCCCATGTTTATACAGAGGGCATGTTTTCTTCCTCGTTCGCTATTACCAACGGAACGAGACAGGGTTGTCCCCTGTCCCCCTTGATATTTGCGCTTCTAATGGAACCACTGGCTGAGAGGATCAGATCTCATCTCGCAATTTCGGGTATCAAGTCTAGAAGCTCCCAACACACAATCACACTCTTTGCAGACGATATCATCCTATCACTCTCTGACCCTCTCCGCTCTCTTCAACACGTCCTACATACCCTATCTGACTTTCGAGAGATTTCGTATTACAAAATAAACGAGTCTAAATCCCAAATGCTGAACTTAGGTATCTCCAGGTCTGTTAAACATAAAATTTCCCAGCAATTTCAGTTTCAATGGGCCCCTGACTATATTGACTACTTAGGCATTCGTCTAACCCCCAATATTTCGGACCTTTATCGACGTAATTTCCAACCTTTAATTCAGGACTCCAAAATGGAACTCTTGAAATTGAAGCAACACTACCTTTCCTGGTCGGGTCGTCTGGCAGTATACAAAATGATATCGCTTCCCAAAATACTCTACCTCTTCAGAACCATCCCGATTCAGTTACCTAAATCATTCTTTTCTACTATGCAATCTTTACTTTCCAACTTTGTATGGGCGGGTAAGAAGCCTAGGTGTCAGACGGCCCTCTTGATTAAAAGGAAACAAGTGGGTGGTATGAGCCTGCCTTGCTTGAGGGATTATCACATAGCATCTCTATTAGACCAGTTAAGATACTGGCTCCAACCCTCTTCAGGGAGATCATGGCTATCATTGGAGAGTGATGTACTTTTTCCCAATACCCTAAGGGACCTCTTATTAATTGTTACACACCTGTCCTCACATAGATTTAAGGACCACCCGACCATCTCAGCTTCGTTTGCAGCTTGGAAGTCCTTTATTCTTCAACCCACATCCCCATCAGGCCTTCATGCAGTTCCCATCCCCCTCTTATCACTATCCCACCCCACGGAGAACCTTGACATGTCCAATTGGACCCGCTCTGGGATACTTCATGTAAGTGATCTGCTTCGCGGGGGCAAGATCCTCTCATTTGAGGAGGTGTCCCTTTTGTACCCGCAGTTATGTAAATTTCTCGTTTATCATTTGAGACTCAGCTACCTAATCCAACACTACCAGCCGACCCCCTTGATGGTACCCTTACGAGCCTGGACCTTTATGACCGCTGTTAGACCCAAACGTGGCGGTATTTCCATGTTTTATGACTTATTACAGTCCAAATCGATCTTTATAAAAACCCCTTACATGGTAAAGTGGGAAAGAGACCTAGGTGCCTCCTTCAATGATAAGCAGTGGTCTAAAGCTATCTACTGCAACTTCAAATACACAAAATGTGTGACCCATGGGGAAATAGCCTTGAAACTTCACCAGAGGTGGTACTACACTCCCTACATACTGGCCAAATTTCCCAACCAGACCGGGACCGCTTCGGACCAATGTTGGCGGGGATGTAGCCACGTGGGCACATTGCTCCACATGGTTTGGTCTTGTCTCCACCTTCGCAGTTTCTGGGCAGCAACTTTCCGCCTTATCTCCACTGTCACAGGTCATCTCCTGAAACCTGACCCAGCATTAGCCATCCTAAGCATAGGTGCCACATCCCTCCATCCCTCCCTTAGACCAACTTGTATGCATATCCTACATGCTTCCAGGCTTACTATATTACGAAATTGGAAAACCTTGGAATCCCCTGAGATTATGGGCGTCATCAGACTAGTTCATGAGATGTATGCTTTTGAGAAACTCCTGGCGGTTAGGGATGGCCGTGCCTCCAAGTTCACTCGAGACTGGATACCCTGGTGCTCTCACTTTCAACTAGACCAAAAGTTATTATAAATGTATTACTATACTGGCGGTAGTAGTACACTGGGTAGACCTGACTTTGTCTTGCTCTTGTGTACCTGTTCCGCACACTGATGTGTGATGTTGTCTTTTGTAGTTTATCTATGTACTCTGTTGCTTAGGATTTGACGATTACCCTTTATATCCTAGTCTCAATTTCTTGAAGCCCCATGTCACAAATTTTTTGTATACAGTGGTGGGGTGGGGGGCTGCCACTTCCCCGGGCGCAGTTTGCTCCCACTGGGGGTGCTGGGGAGGTCGTGCAGCTCTCCACTTCCCCCACATTCCAACACTTGGAGCTTCTCTTGGTTTTGTATAACTACATTGATATTTTGCATATCTGTTACCTTTATGTGTTCTATCTCATATCGTGGATTGTTGCTTATTGTGACCTTCTGTATGTTTCTTTTGAAAATTTTCAATAGGTTTTTTTTTTTTCGGAAATATTTTTAACGTGTAGTAAAAGACTATGCGCTGACAAAAATAATATAATAAAAGTGATGAAGGAGAAAGCTCAAGCTTTCTTCAAATAAAGTGACCTATATGAAAACTGTGAATATGAAAAATTCAGTCCCAATGGTAAAATTTAACTATTAACGCTCCAATGGTGATCTCCTCCCAGTGCTGCGTGCATCTCCTGTGTGCTCAAAGAAAGGATGGATGGCCACTTACCAGATTCCAGCAATCAGACACCTATGGAAATGCTCCATGGCATGGGCTCGGTGATCATATCACCTTCCCCAGCAACCAGGAAATCTCAGCTCGGTGATGGAAAAGAAGAGGCCTGATTGCATTATCTTCCACATACAAAATGTATTTAAAAGTATTGCACTTACTATATATGACAGCGTATAAGACGACTGGGCGTATAAGACGACCCCTTAAATTTCATGTTAAAATATAGGTTTTGGGCTATACTCGCCATATAAGACTACCCCCCCCCCCCCCTTTGGCTGTTTATACCCACTAATCTGTCAGCCAAAAATTAAGGTCTCTAATCTCTCAGCCCACTGGATGTGCTGTAATACTGTATATACCGTAGCTTCGGCTACATACAGTATACTGCGCTAAGGCAATCATGGTGAGCGATGTATTCTAATACAACAACGTTTCCAATTTTGGCCTTTTGGCGTCCACCCTCAATCCTTTAGGAGAGTATCAGGCTGCTGTGGATGGTGCTAAAAGGCAAATAGTACTCACATTCGGCAAGAGGCTTACCAGATTCCAGCAATCAGACGCCTATAGAAATGCACCACTGCAGAGGCTCGGTACGTTTCACCTTCCCCAGCAACCAGCAAATCTCAGCTCGGTGTAGGAAAACAAGAGGCCTATCTTCCACATAAAAAACGTTTTTTAAAAGTATCACATTTACATAAAGTGCAATTGACGTAATTGATGTAAGTGTCAAGAGTTTTTATGTACCATATATGCCGGCGTATAAGATGACTTTTTAACCTTAAAAACATCCCTCAAAAATTGGGGGGTCGTCTTATACTTGAAGTATAAAATATGAGGATTACATTACGTAGTCATTTTGGGCCAATCTGGCCAAAACTAACGTTCCTAATCTCTCAACCCGCTGGATGTGCGGTAATACTGTATGTACCGTAGCTTCGGCTACATACAGTATACCGCGCTGAGACAATCACAGTGAGCGATGTATTCTATTAATGAATACAAAGCCTGCTCGGATTGGTCGAGTCAGAGAGGCGGGCTGATATTACAACCTCTGACTCAGCCAATCCGAGCTGGCTTTGAATTTATTATACCAATGTGAAGACCATACATCTGGGCAAGACAGAACTCTTTACCACCCACGCAAGACAACAAACCTCTTGCCAAATGTGAGTACTATTTGCCTTTAGCACCATCCACAGCAGACTGATACTCTCCTAAAGGAACGAGGGTGGACGCCAAAAAGGCCAAAATTGGAAACATTGTTGTATTAGAATACATCGCTCTCTGTGATTGCCTCAGCGCAGTATACTGTATGTAGCCGAAGCTACGGAACACACAGTATTATCGCATGCAACGGAACCAACACCCACACTGTACTTGTGGGCTTCCTTCAGTATACAGCTTCCTCCCAGTCGTGAACATAGATATCAGATTTTACAGCCGCCCTACATACACAGCTAGCCGGCAACTTGGCTTGTACTGCAATCTTCTCCTTTATTGAACAGTTTCACACTCAATTTATACACACATGAGCACATCCCCCCTCCTGATCAGATTACCACACACAGGTCAGGGGTTTCCTGATTACATTATCATATGCAGATGAAATTGTATACAGAAATATAATTAACCTGAACTAATTATCTAGCCATCTGGACAGAACAATATGTGAGTTCATTAAAATTTAACAATGGAACAGACAGACTTAACGGAATACACACCTCACCTGAATACACAAACAATGTATCTGACATTGAAGTTCAATACACGGTATTGTAAGTAAACACAGAACCCATTTGAAGCAATCCAAACCATTAAGTACCTGTCTTTCACTCCCAGTGACGGTGAGTCCCGTCACACCGCACATCCAGCGGGCTGAGAGATTAGGGACGTTCATTTTGGGCTGACAGATTAGTGGGTGTCTTATATGGCGAGTATAGCCCAAAACCTATATTTTAACTCGAAAATAATGAGGTTGTCTTATATGCCCGCATATACAGTAAGTGCAATAGTTTTAAATACATTTTTCATGTGGAAGATAATGCATTCCTCTTCTTTTCCATCACCGATCTGAGATTTCCTGGTTGCTGGGAAGGTGATACGCACCGAGCCCATGCCATGGAGCATTTCTATAGGCGTCTGACTGCTGGAATCTGGTAAGCGGCCATCCATCCTTTCTTTGAGCAGGGGATGCATGTAGCACTCGGAGAAGATCACCATTGGTATGTTAATAGTTAATTTTCACCATTGGTACTGAATTTTTAATATTCACAGCTTGCATATGGGACACTTTATTTGTAGAAAGCTGGATCTTTTTCCTTCATCACTTTTATGATATTATTTTTGTCAGCGCATGGTCTTTTATTACACATGTTATGTTTATATATATATATATTAAAGTGCAATATTTGAGGAGTGAAGAGTTTTCACAGAAATCACACGCTTAAAAAAAAAAAAAAACATTGGAATCCATGAGTTTGGCGCCCTGCATGTAGATTAGGGGGCCGGATGCCTGGATGGGGGGCGGCACCCCCAATGGACGGGCAGCCACTGCTAGAAGGAATTCGACCTAGACTGTACTGAGCCATCTATTGGACACACCATATACATAATACATTGCAGTGATCACTTACCTGTGTATACTGATACAGACTAAGTAGCTGGGCCAGCGCATGATTTGAATAGTATTCACTGTTACCAATAAATCCGGCCACTTCTCTGTGTCCCTTACAGTAATAATTGGGAGCTTTTTTTTCTCCAGAAAATATTTTTGTGGCATATCCCAAAATATTCATTGGATCATTACAAGTATCAAATATATGATAGCCCAGGGTAATATTGGGCAGAAGATCGGGGTCCTGGTTAATCCTATTGATAACGGAGATCATCACCAGGATGTTTTTGTACTCTTCAAAGTCCAAGCTGCAAGATATTGAAAGGGTTTAAATTGAAACAAAATTGTTACTTATGAGATTACAATTTGGTCAAATCCCACAAAACTAACACAAAAATGTTTCACAGAAACAATAATCATTTCAAATTAAGTGTTAAATATATTTTTATTGACAGTTTTAAGACAAAATAGAACGTTTAGTGTCGGTTCACACTAGGGCGACATGACTTTGGGTGACTAATGCCGTCGCCCGTGCACCGTGACTTCGGCTCGGCTTGCAACGACTTCACATAATGGAAGTCAATGCAAGTCGCTCCGACTTTGCAAAAAAAGGTGCAGGAACCTTTTCTAAGTCAGAGCGACTTGAGTCGTTCCTATTAGAACGGTTCCAATTGCACAGCACGGTCCGCTACTTGTCAGGCGACCAAGTTACCTGACAAGTCAGAACAGTGTGAACCATCACTTAAGAAGCATAATACGAGGTTTATGTTCCAGGGCCATTGCAGCATAAGTGGCACAATAAGGTAAGAACATAGTAATGCAGTAAGCAGGTAAGATAACACAAACCTTGGGGATTCGATTGTTAGAGGAAGCAAGCGTTGTCAAGAAATATGCCTCTGAAATATCCCTTCACTGCTATTATCTAGCGTGTAAAAATGGATTGGTGAAGCTCTTCTAACGGACACTACTAGGCTACTCTTCAGCATGGAGCACGTTCTTCTTCTTTTTTTTTTCATTTTTGCATGTGCAAGGGACTGTGTTTGGACTCTTTATCACCTTCACATCTTGATTTTTGTTTACATACATGAAACAATGAGTTTGATTATGGAGATTGTCATATGTTGATTTTACATGTAGCACTACTCCCATGGGAGCTGCTGTGTGTGGGTTACCCAGGGTTACCATTAGCAACAGTAGACCATTCTGACATGTTTCCAAGTGTGTTCACCTTAGACAAGGACCAGTCCAATTTCTTTGGTTTTTATGGGGTTTTTTTTTTAGGAACTTGGATAGGAGAAGGGATGAGTGGGATTCTCCAACCAACTGAACTATGCACAATAGGCTGGGACGATATAGAAAAATGCTGATTGACGCTGGTTAACACTGTTTGAGCTAGTCACGGCTAGGCCGCTTACTTTACTTAGCCTTTAACTGTGAAAGAATTTTTGTCGTCACAAAAGAATCGGGGGGCTACACTAACCTAGCTTGTAAGGCCAAACTAAACAACACACCTCAGGAAATACCGCCATGGCTAACAGAGGATAGACTTAGAACTAAACTAGAGAAAATTAACATAAATAAATCAGCGGGACCGGATGGCTTGCACCCGAGGGTTCTTAAAGAGCTCAGCCAGGTGATTGCCAGACCATTATTCTTGATCTTTAAGGATAGCTTACAGACGGGTATGGTGCCAGCTGACTGGAAAAAAGCCAACGTGGTACCAATATTTAAAAAGGGGCCGAGATATATCCCGGGTAACTATAGGCCGGTCAGCCTAACATCTGTAGTCTGCAAGATTTTGGAGGGGATGTTAAGGGACTACATACAAGACTTTAGTAATGAAAACGGTATTATTAGTAGTAATCAGCATGGATTCATGAAAAATCGTTCTTGCCAAACCAATCTATTAACCTTCTATGATGAAATGAGCTGCCACCTAGATAAAGGTAAGCCTGTGGATGTGGTGTATCTGGACTTTGCAAAGGCCTTTGACACCGTTCCCCACAAACGCTTACTGTACAAACTAAGGAAGGTAGGTATGGACCATAAGGTGAATACCTGGATAGAGAACTGGCTCCAGGGGAGAGTACAGAGGGTGATGATTAATGGGGAGTACTCGGATTGGGCGGGTGTGGAAAGTGGGGTCCCCCAGGGTTCTGTCCTGGGGCCAATCCTGTTTAATTTTATTCATAAATGATCTAGAGGAGGGGATATCTAGTACAATCTCAGTATTTGCGGATGATACTAAACTAAGCATGCCAATATCTTCTATGCAGGATGTGGAAACCTTACAAGCGGACCTGAACAAAATAATGGGGTGGGCAACTACATGGCAGATGAGGTTTAATGTTGAAAAATGTAAAGTAATGCACTTGGGGGCCAGAAACCAGAAAGCAAGCTACTCACTAAAGGGGGAACCTCTGGGTGAGTCTAGGATGGAAAGGGACCTGGGGGTACTGGTAGACAACAGGCTTGGCAGTGGCATGCAATGCCAAGCCACTGCAAGCAAAGCCAACAGAATACTGGGATGTATATAAAAGGGGATTCACTCCAGAAATAAAGAGATTATTCTCCCACTCTACAAGACTCTGGTCCGGCCACATCTGGAGTATGCTGTCCAGTTCTGGGCACCGGTCCTCAGGAAGGATGTGCTGGAACTGGAGAAAGTCCAGAGAAGGGCAACAAAAATAATTAGGGGAATGGAGGACATCAGCTATGAGGAAAGACTACAAGCACTGAACCTATTCTCTCTGGAGAAGAGACGATTGAGGGGGGATATGATATCAATGTACAAATACTGTACTGGTGACCCTAGCATATGGAAAAACCTATTCAGAGAAAGGAAATACAATAAGACACGTGGCCACTCACTAAAACTAGAGGAAAGGCGGTCTAACCTTAAAATACGCAGCGGGTTCTTCACTGTAAGAGCAGTAAGGATGTGGAATTCTCTTCCGCAAACAGTCGTATCAGCAGGGAGCATTGATCGTTTCAAAAAACTATTAGATGGGCACCTTAAAGACCACAACATACAGGGGTATACAATGTACAACATACAGGGGTATACAATGTACAACATACAGGGGTATACAATGTACAACATACAGGGGTATACAATGTATAACATACAGGGGTATACAATGTACAACATACAGGGGTATACAATGTACAACATACAGGGGTATACAATGTACAACATATAGGGGTATACAATGTACAACATACAGGGGTATACAATGTACAACATACAGGGGTATACAATGTACAACATACAGGGGTATACAATGTACAACATACAGGGGTATACAATGTACAACATACAGGGGTATACAATGTACAACATACAGGGGGTATACAATGTACAACATACAGGGGTATACAATGTACAACATACAGGGGTATACAATGTACAACATACAGGGGTATACAATGTACAACATACAGGGGTATACAATGTACAACATACAGGGGTATACAATGTATGGTTAACAGTAGACACACACACACATCATAGGTTGAACTGGATGGACTGTTGTCTTTTTTCAACCTCACTAACTATGTAACTATGTAAAAGAGTCCTTTTAGCTTATTAAGGCTTCTCCTTTCCAGAGGTAGCTGTCGTTTATAGAAGACTGTACTGCTGAGCAACTTCAGGGTCCTTCCTGGTGCCCCCTTTACTGTCTAATCTTCAGGGTTTAACAACATGGCACCCCCTTTACTGTATCACTCTGGATTAGCTGACTTCTGGATCCCCATGACCCCTCTGGAGTGGTCCCTTCTCTTAGTCAGACCCCTGGGAAGATGCTTGAGTACCAGAGATGTATAGTAACTAAGTAGAACTACTTCACTACTGTACTTAAGTACAGAAAGGCGGTATCTGTAATTTCCTGGAGTAGAATTTTTTTCTCCTTCTTCCACTTTTACTTCACTACATTTTTTCAATGATTTCAATACTTCTACTCCGATATTTTGTTTTTGTGCTGCATAGTTACTCATTACAATTATAAAAATTACCACTGCCAGAACAGTAGATGGCAGGTTTCATGAAGTTCAAAACATTTGTATTATCAGCGCATACAAAAATAAATGCTACTGTATGTATAAATAAAAGCTGCATTTGAAATAATAAAAAACAATATGATGTTCAAACTTTTGACTTCTTTCTTTAATAACTACATAACACAGTACTTGTACTTTTACTTTCAGTACTTAAATAGCAATTTTTTTTTCTTCAAAACTACTGGTACTTTTACTTTCAGTACTTGAGTAGCAAAATGTTTTAAAAAACTACTTGCAATACTTAAGTACAAAAAAATTTGAATACTTTATTACTTCTACTCAAGTCACTTTTTGATCGAGCACTTCCACTTCTACTCAAGTATGGGTTTCGAGTACCTTATACAACTCTGTTGAGTACTCACGATACTGTTTTTCCAGAAGTATTCTGCCCAGCAGCTCCACTTGGTCAGCACACACTGGATACTTCTGCAGCACAGCTCAACCCCCGGTCCCCAGGCCGACTGCCTGAACCACCTTCCTCAGCAACAGGAGGAGAGACAGCTGTCCCCCTCCTTGTGGGACCTGGCTTCCCGCCAAAAGACACCCTGTCACATGCTCCCTTCAGATTTATTCCTAATCACAGGATGCATTGCAGCAATGCCCACCCACTGGGACAGTCATAAACCCTGGTGTGCTATTGGCTAGGTTTGCTCCTCTGTCCAACAAGGTTCCTCATTGGATACAGTGGGGAGACTCCCAAGACTCAACAGGTCACACCTGGAAGCATGTGACAGGCTAAATAACAGATCAGACCCACCTGATAAGTAGAACAGGGTCACATATATGCTTTGCCTAGCACCTACCTAGGTGGATGCTACATCCACATGTCACTTTAATAGTGATGTTGTTTTATTTATTACTTTATGGCACTTTGCACTTTAATGGAATTGTCTATATCTCCAAACTATGGCCCTCCAGATGTTAAGGAACTACAATTCCCATCATGCCTAGTCGTGTCTGTGAATGTCAGAGTTTTACAAAGCCTCATGGGATGTGTAGTTGGAGGGCCGTAGTTTAGAGATCCCTGGTCTATATTATTGAGTGGTTCAACATTAGAGTTGGGTGAAGGATTTTGCCCCAGCATGAGTTCAAGCCGAACATTGGCTGTTCGCATGTTCGATGAACACCCGAATTGTCAGTGCATTCCACTGTTTGTTCGACCTGCCAAATGACCACAATGCACTGCACTGCTGCAAAGCTTTGCCCAATCAGGGCACAGAGCACTGTCAGAGCCATGATTGGAGAAAGTAATGATGACCGTGAGCGCCCCCTAGCCTCCTGAGAGTGAGCGACGTAGAGCTATGTCAGTTCACCCAGGAGCGGCTGCCTGCCGCAGTAAATCTGCGGGGGGAGGTCGTAAAGGAGTTAAGAAAATAAAAGAGCAGTTTGTCCCCCCAACATCAATTCTTCTATAGATATCTGCAGGTTAGGAATGCTCTGAGGGAGCAGTGTAAAGGAAAGGTATTGTGTATACCAGAGTTTAGTGGGACACGCCTGTTATGTAAGGTAATATTTGTATCACCTTCTAAGGGAATGATATCTGATGTTTATCCACTTCCAGCCCAAAGCCAATTCCTGGCACTTCTCCCCTACATGTAAAAATCATCATCTTTTTTTTTTTTTTGCTAGAAAATTACTCAGAACCCCAAACATTATATATGTGTTTTTTTTTTTTGTTTTTTTTTTAGCAGCGACCCTAGAAAATAAAATGGCGGTAATTGCAATTTTTTTATGTCACACAGTATTTGCGCAGAAATTTTTCAAACGTAATTTGAAAAAAAAAAAAACCGAATCAGTAAAGTTTGCCCAATTTTTATGTATAATGGGAAAGATGGCGATACACTGAGTAAATAGATACCTGTGTCATGCTTTAAAATTGCGCATGGGTGTGGAATGGCGCCAAACTTAGGTACCTAAAAACCTCTGTAGACGACGCTTTAAAAATGTTAACAAGTTACCAGTTTAGATTTACAGAGGAGATCTTGTACTATAATTATTTTTCTTGCTTTAACGTTCGTGGCGATACCTCACATGTGTGGTTTGAACTCCGTTTACATATCCGGGCATGACCTACAAATGCATTCACTTCTGCATACTAGCACCGGGGGATGGGGGTGCTTTCATTTTTTTTATTAAATTGTTTATTTTATTTTTACAATTTCCCTATAATTTTTTTCTTTTTTTTTTTTGATCACTTTTATTCCTATTACATGGAATGTAAACATCCCTTGTAATAGAAATAGGGCATGACAGGTCCTCTTTACAGAGAGATCTGGGGTCTATAAGTCCCCACATCTCTCCTCTAGGCTGGAAAGCCTAAGATAAAAAAGAAAAAAGTGATTTAGGGCTTTCCAGCACTGTGGACACCTGCCAGCGCCGACAGATGTCAACATGACGTCGCGTCCGGCCTTCGAAAGTCATAGAGATGGCCTGGGGGATCATCTGGTCCTCGGTCAGCTCTATGGCAAATGGCCGCAACCGGCTGATTCATTCCCTGGCTCAACAATCGCACAGCCGAGCCGGTAGAAGCACCGGAGGGCGGCGGGATAGGGACAATCTATCACTATGATTGTTTTTACATGAGAGGGAATTGCCAGCAGAAGAAAAATTATATCTGAATGATGCCTGCAGCTGATTTAGCAGATTTAACCACTTGAAGTCCAGGGCGTCATATGACGTCCACCTAAGGAGAAGTGGTTAAGCTGCAATACATATTGGACCATTAGAGGGAAATGTTGATCTCCTATGTAGAAGTAGATGGGTGGACGTTATAGGGAGTATTACAGAAGAGGACTGGAAATATACAGTATATTACCAAACGTTTTGGGACGCCTGCCTTTACACACACATGAACTTTAATGGCATCCCAGTCTTAGTCCGTAGGGTTCAATATTGGGTTGGCCCAACCTTTGCAGCTATAACAGCTTCAACTCTTCTGGGAAGGCTGTCCACAAGGTTTATAAGTGTCTATGGGAATGTTTGACCAAAATAAGTGCATTTGGAAGGTCAGGCAATGGTGTGGACGAGAAGGTCTGGCTCACAGCCTCCAATCTAATTCATCCCAAAGGTGTTCTATCGGGTTGAGTCCAGTCAAGTTTCTCTACATCAAAATCACTCATTCATGTTTTTATGGACCTTGCTTTGTGCACTGGTGCGCAGTCATGTTGGAACAGGAAGGGGCATCCCAAAAACTGTTCCCACAAAGCTGGAAGCATGAAATTGTCCAAAATGTCTTGGTATGCTGATGCCTTAAGAGTTCCCTTCACTGGAACTAAGGGACTAAGCCCAACCCCTGAAAAACAACCCCACACCAAAATCCCCCCTCCACCAAATGATTTGGACCAGGGAACAAAATAAGGTCCATAAAGACATGGATGAGCGAGTTTGGGGTGGAGGAACTTGACTGGCCTGCACAGAATCCTGACCTCAACCCGATAGAATACCGAGTGGAGAATGCAAGCCAGTCCTATCGTCAAACATCAGTGCCTGACCTCACAAATGCACTTCTGGAAGAATGGTGAAACATTCCCATAGACACTCCTAAACCTTGTGGACAGCCTTCCCAGAAGAGTTGAAGCTGTTATAGCTCCAAAGGGTGGACCAACTCAATATTGAACCCTACGGAGTAAGACTGGGATGCCATTAAAGTTCATACGCATGTAAAGGCAGGTGTCCCAAGTAGGATTGCCACCTCATCCATTTAAACCAGGACACATAATAATTACACAGGTTCTGAGGCTAATAAAATGCATGCATAAGACACTAAGGGGTTGATTTACTAAAAGGTGAGAGTGCAAAATCTGGTGCATCTCCACCTAGAAACCAATCAGCTTCCATTTTTTTTTGGTGAACGCTTAATTGAACAAGCTGAGGTTAGAAGCTGATTGGCTTCCATGCACAGCTGCGCCAGATTTTGCTCTCTCCAGTCTTAGTAAATTAACCCCTAAGTGATTTTAATTTTCACCTTAATCAGCCACAGACCCTGTGTAATTAATGTGTGTCCTGGTTTAAAGGGATGAGGTGGCAACTCTAGTTCCAATACTTTTGGTAATATAATGTATATTGGAAGCAGTACTATTGGTGTCCATGCACCCCTACATTTATTTTTTATTCATAGAACTTACCGTACCCCCAAAAGTTGGTGTACATTTGGAAGATGTCCAGATTCTGCATGCATGCGATGTGGGGATCTGACTGGTGACCCCATCCATATGCTCTGGAGATGTCCCAAACTGAATAGATATTCTTGATAGCATAAATTCTGTGTTTGGGGCGTCCTTGGGACTGGATCCTAAGTTATGTATATTGGGCTATATGGATGAGGGGGCCTTGTCATATAATATATAAATTGCAGTACTTAGGTGTTTATTTCAGGTTTAGAAGCTTATTGCCCAGAGATGGCTGGCACCAGACCCTCCAAGTATAAAATGGGCTAAAATAGTAAATAATACCGTAAGAAGTGAAACGTTTGTCTACACGAAAAGGAGATGTCTTAAGAAATTTGAGAAGATATGGGGACCGCGGGTGGATACCATGGACTGACCTCTAATGAGAGGGCGGTGAGTAGAGTGTTAGCATCATTTTAACCACTTGCCGACTGCTGCACGACTATCTACATCGGCAGTCAGCCCCTCACAGGCAAAGCGAGGTAGGGCTACATCGCTAGCCTGTGAGGGTCTAGGGAGCAAGCAAGCGCCGCCGGAGGCGTGCTCCCGCGTGGTCACGGACCCCCCCGTGCGTGTGACCGGTGGACCCGATGTCCACCGGTCACTCTGCGATCGCCGCTGCAGAGGGAGAAAGTCAGGCAGCTTGTGTAAACAAGCCGCCTGTCATTCTCCCCTGTGTAGAAACTGTGATCACACGGTTCTACTATGTAGGACCGTTGATCACTGTTTCTACAGCTAAACAGACAGCCAATCACAGTTAGAATCACGCCCCTAGGGACACACACAGCCCCTCCCTCTCAAATAAAGTTATCCCCCTTCACTACCAGTGTCATTTTGCAGTAACAGTGCATATGTATAGCACTGATTACTGTAGTAATGTCACTGGTACCCCCAAAAGTGTCAAAAATGTCAGTCAAGGGTCCGATCTGTCCGCCGCAATGTCGCAGTACAGCAAAAAAAATCGCAGATCGCCGCCATTACTCGTTAAAAAAAAAACGACAAAAATTACAGAAATCTTTCCCTTTGTTAGTAAACGCGATAACTTTTGCGCAAACCAATCAAAATACGCTTTTTGCGATTTTTTTTTTTACCAAACATATGTAGCATAAAACAAATTGGCCGAAAATGTTAAAAAAATTTTGATTTTTACATTTTTTTGGGGGGGAATTTCATATAAAAAAATGTGAAAAATATTGTTATTTTTGCAAAATTGCCGCTCTTTTTTTGTTTATAGCGCATGATCAAAAAATCGCACAGGTGATCAAATACCACCAAAAGAAAGCTCTGTTTGTGGGAAAAAAAGGACGTCAAATTTGTTTAGGTACAGCGTCGCACAACCGCGCAATTGTCCGTTAAAGTCACGCAGTGCCGAATCGCAAAATACCCCCCTGGTCAGGAAGGGGGTAAAATCTTCCGGGGCTTAAGTGGTTAAAATGTGAAAATAAGAAATAAATATACATTATGTTTACATTTAAGAAAACTGCCTAATTGGTTTAAAAATAAGGGTAAAAGAGTGATAAAAAAAAATGACATTTCATTTTCATTGCTGGAGTCTATATAAAAAAAAAAAAAAGCACACAAAGCCACAGGGTTCTTGTCAATTTTGTTTATTGAGATGTAATAAAATACACCGTACAGGAACAAGTTCAGAGGCAGTACAAAAAAATAGCATGTCATTGTATAGTAAGATTATATCTCCACAATATACCGTGTATACTCAAGTATAAGCTGACCCGAATATAAGCCGAGGCACTAAATTTTACCACAAAAAAGTGGGAAAACTTTTTGACTCGAGTATAAGACTAGGGTGGGAAATGCAGCAGCTACTGGACCCAATTGGACCACCACGAGACCCAAAACAGGGGCTGCGGGCATGGTGCAAGAGATGCAGGGCTGTGGGCATGGTAAAGGAGATGGTACATACATGGTACAGGATATGGTTCAGGCATGGTACAGGAGATGGCACAGGCATGGCACAGGAGTTGGTACAGGCATGGCACAGGTGATGGTACAGGCATGGCACAGGTGATGGTACAGGCATGGCACAGGTGATAGTACAGGCATGGCACAGGGGATGGTACAGGAGATGGTAATGAAAATGGCACAGGCATGGCACAGGAGTTGGTACAGGCATGGCACAGGAGATGTTACAGGCATGGCACAGGAGATGGTTCAGGCATTGGAACAGGAGATGGTTCAGGCATTGGAACAGGAGATGGTTCAGGCATTGAAACAGGAGATGTTACAGGCATGGCACAGGAGATGGTACAGGCGTGGCACAAGAGATGGTACAGGCATGGCACAGGTGATGGTACAGGAGATGGTACAGGCATGTCACAAGAGATGGTACAGGTATGGCACAAGAGATGGTACAGGCATGGCAGAGGTGATGGTACAGGAGATAGTACAGGCATGGCACAGGTGATGGTACAGGAGATGGTACAGGCATGTCACAAGAGATGGTACAGGTATGGCACAAGAGATGGTACAGGCATGGCAGAGGTGATGGTACAGGAGATAGTACAGGCATGGCACAGGTGATGGGACGGTACATAAAATTTGGACCAAGGTGAAACAACTTCAAAAGGTGACTAGCTTTACAGAATACAGTCTGATCTGGCACAACCTGACCTATCCGGAGTTGGCTGACCTGCAGTGTGAGGCTCTGGGGCGAGCAGGTGGTGTTACTCACCTCCGTCACGTGTTTGAACGTGGTCGGTTGCTGGCCTTTGCGCAGCTACAGTCCAGGTTTGATGCACCCCAGAGCATGACACTCCCCTACCTTCAGCTGCGGCATGCTGTTGGTGCTCAGACTTCCCTGATATCCCCGGAGTTATCCCTGACACCGGTCTTTTCCTTCATGAAACATTACAAATCCACTAAGGGGTTCATATCTGGTTGTTATGCAATGCTGCTGGGGAATTATCTGGAAAAGTTTCCTAGTCCAGCTAAAGTACAGAGGGAGGCAGATGTGGGTGACCTTACTGATGACCAATGGGATGAAGTGTTGGAGTCAGTGCAACACTGCTAATTAAACATTGTGCAGAGACTCTGGCAATTGTACATACTCCTCAGGGTGCATCGCACCCCAGTCCGGTTGCATGGGATGGGCTTGAGGGCAGACCCATTGTGTACCAGGTGCAGCAGGGATGGTGGAGATCTTATTCACCTCTTGTGGGGTTGCCCTAAGCTTCATAGGTATTGGACGGCAGTGCTCCAGACTATAAATACTGCTTACCTCCTCTCTGTGCCAGTGGACCCAAAACCTTGCCTCTTTGGTTTGGTGGAGGAACGCACGTCAGACGTCAATGTTAGATTGGCGGTGTCCAGGGCTCTGTTTCAAGACCAAAATTTTTTTTTTTTGCAACATTGGATTTCTCCATCCCCTCCCATGCTAGAGATGTGGGTACGTACCATGGGTGCCACTCTGCGGTGTGAACGTATGATATACCAACATAGAGGAGTACCACTTAGATAGGACAGGATTTGGGGTGACTGGCTGGAAGGGATGATCGAACGGTTCGGGTCGACCATCAGAAAAAAGTTCGGAATTCGGCCGAACTTCGAACAGCCAATGTTCGGGTCGACCATCGGTTCGACCTGAACATTGGCTGTTCGAAGTTCGGCCGAATTCCGAACTTTTTTCTGAAAAAGTTCGGAATTCGGCAACCAGAGCCGACCAAAATGCAATGCGACAGGAACTGGGCTTTAAAAGCTTGTGATTGGACCAGAACCATCAGTAAAAGCCAATTGAGGGGGCAGGAGAATGCTAGGAATGTGATTGGAGTGACTAGGGGGTCCAGAGGCCAATCATTAGTGAATATGCCCCCCAGTATATAAGATAGCCCCCGCCAAATTCCTAGCATTGTAATACAGGGATGTGGAAGAGAGTGGAAGCAGTTCTGTTACTTCTGCTTCAAAAGTGTCATTTAGCAATTATTAGTGTGAGGAAAGGGATATCTAGTGTAGTTAGGGTACTATTTTCCACTATAGTTAGATTCAAAAATCTAGTTTCTGTAGGGAAAGTGTTAAGTGCCAGGGTGACCGTAGTGCAGTGTAGGGTTAACTGACTCTGACTGCTATGGTAGGGTGACCAAACCCTTCCATGTCAGGGTGACCGCTATAGAGAAAAGATTGTTTCTATTAGAACACTTATAGAACCGGATAGTGGCTTTGCCCCTGCCACCCTGCTTTTTGTTGCAGGTGTTTATAGGTCTTTTTTGAGGACATGATTGGAGTCAGGCATGACATCGGAACTTGTGTGTAGGGGTATATATACACACACACACATCTATGTATATATACACATACAGTATATAGGTGTGAAAGTAGCAGAAACCTATACTTGCGTTAATGAAATAATTAACACCCATATGGCTTCTCTGCTATCACACCTATATATATGTATGTGTAAAATACATATAAGTGTGTGTGTATATATACCCCTATACAGAATTTCAGATGTTATGCCTGCCTCCAAAGAACTCCAAAAAATGCCCAAAAAAAAAAACGCCTGCAACAACACACCTGGGCGTGTTTTTTTTGGCGCAGGCGTTTTTTTGGGCATTTTTTGGGGGTCTTTGGAGGCAGGCATAACATCTGAAATTCTGTATAGGGGTATATATACACACACACACACTTATATGTATTTATACACATACACATATATAGGTGTTATAGGAGCGGAGCCATATGGGTGTTAATTATTTCATTAGCGCAAGCATAGTGTTCTGCTACTTTCACACCTATATATGTGTATGTGTATATATACATACATGTGTGTGTGTGTGTGTGTGTATATACCCCTACACAGAAGTACAAATGTTAGGCCTGCCTCCATAGACTCCCAAAAAAATGCCCAAAAAACGCCAGCTACAAAAACGCCCAGGTGTGTTTTTGCAGCAGGCGTTTTTTTTGGGCATTTTTTGGGGTTCTTTGGAGGCAGGCAAAACATCTGAAATTCTGTATAGGAGTATATATACACACACACATATATGTATTTTACACTTACACATATATAGGTGTTATAGGAGAGAAGCCATATGGGTGTTAATTTTTTCATTAGCACAAGCATAAGTTTCTGCTCCTTTCACACCTATATATGTGTATGTGTATATATACATACATATGTGTGTGTATATATACCCCTACACAGAAGTTCTGATGTTATGCCTGCCTCCAAAGACCCCCAAAAAATGCCCAAAAAAACGCCTGCTACAAACCGGCAAGGTGTGAAAATAGCGGAGCCATATCCCTGTTCTATATTAATTCTAATACAAACAAACTTTTTTTTCTGGTTCTGGACATGCTACAGAGCTGAAACTTCACAGGTACACCTTTTAGACCCCCCCCCCCCCCCAGACACTAAATCCAAAGAAATCTCTTTTTTTTTTTTTTTTAAATAATTTTTTCAATAATTGGCTCTCTATCAAAAATGACAATTTTTAAGAACTTTTTTTTGTGTGATTAATAGTCCCAGAACCCTAGGCACTTTTTAGGGGCATTTATTGGGTTTTAGGGCTTCAAAATGGTGTTTTTTGATTACCGAAGTTCGGGTCCCATTGATTTCAATGGGGTTCTGAAATCCGGGCCGAACTTTCGGGAAGTTCGGGTGTTCTGGTTGAACCGAACTTTTGAAAAGTTCGACCATCCCTACTGGCTGGCACTCCTGGGTTTGGCTCCTGCTGACTTCTACAGTAACGTAATGTTTCTGCTATTGGTGGGTGGGCTTCTTGGGATGGAGGGGGGATATGACGGGTGTATTGGTGATATGATTGATTTGCTAACTGCTTTTCGGCAAGGGACTGTTCTTGAGGGTATGTGATGCTCTTGTTGGATGTACCTTCCTCTGTGCAAAGCATGTTCTATGTGAAGTCTGTAACTTTCTGTTTTCGACAATAAATAAATAATAAATTTAAAAAATCCTCCAAAAATGTCCCTTTGGTTTAAATCCATTATCAATCAAGATGTCAGCTGACTCATCGAAAAAAAAAGAAAAACCTGATGGACCTGGCGCAGAACATGGATCCTGCCACTTCTCCTCACCCAATGACAGATCCCTGAGTCCTCATCAGCTGTATAAAGGAATGAATGAGGAGAGGGGATTCATCATTCAACATATATGGTCATGTAAAGCAATGTCCATTGATACCAACAGTTCCTAGGGATGTGTCAGGTGCCGGGACCCTCTGAGTTCTTAGGAACCATTGAAAGTGGGAAGCAATTAAATATAGAAGCGGTGCAAATACAACTTCTATAGATGATGCTTGGCTCCAGTTGAACAGAAGGCTGAAAGTTCAGTCCAAACCTAGATTTGGAGTGACAGCAAATGGTGAGAATGAGGAAATCCTAAGGCTACGTTCACATGCGGGCGCAGCGGATCACGGGCAGAATCACCACGATTCTGCCCGTGATCCAGAATCATTGCAAATCGCGGGGCACCTGTGC